>NC_049205.1:18929986-19014986 GCF_013347855.1 Anguilla anguilla | reverse complement strand
TATGCCTTACATAGCGCAATGGACTTTCACTGTCCAATCATGTCTTAAGGTCAATTCAAAGCTATCACTTACATGAAGATCAATGCCTGGTGACATCACCACACAATGTTGAGGCTCATGCAGGCTCAATAACTGGAGGGATATTGACTGTCCAGATTATGTTACTTTACTACACAAATAGTATTATGTTCTGTAAAATCAACTATGATTTTAATAGAGCATACATTGCCATTACTGGACAGATACAAACCGTGAGTTTTAATATAACTGTGCTAAGTATACTGTATTGTCCTTAAATAAATCTTTTCTTTATAAGAAACAGCAACAACAAAATGAGTCATGGAAATTATTTTTGGTTAGCAGGATGAGAGAAAAGGAGTGTTATTTAAAACCATCAAAGCAAGCAATGCGTAAACAATCAAATAGCCAAACTGTTGCTTCATATAAAAACAAATTTCTGTTATATTTAGGATGGTCCTTCAGTTTTGCTTCACGCATCACACAGTGTAGTAGGTTTTACGCTCACGTCACAGATATTATCGCCAGTGTGGCATGTGTGTCAGGGCACCGGCCTGAGTAAATTTACATTCTATTCCCCCATTTCATTTACATCTATGCAGCGAAATGCGTGCCAAGATGGCTGATCTCTTGCGCGGGTTCGAAATACCTCAGCGACCTTCTGTCTTTCAAGGTCATCCCGCAATCTTCGGCGCTCCTCCTCCTCGAAGGCTCTCCGCGACGGAACAGATATTCCCTCACCAGTCCACTGCTCAGGACAAGCTTAGTCTTTATTTCTCTTTTTTTTTGTTATATCGACACTGCTTTGTTCCAGTCAAGCGCTGAAGATCCTGGATGAAGCAGCGCTGTATGTTATACAGGAGAGATGTGTGGTGCAGTCCACCGGGCAAACATCTCCCGAGCTGTGAGCAATTCCCCCGTGCGGATGGGGTTTCAATCCCTGCCACGGTACTTTCTCCGTTGTGATCCCTTCTATATCTGTTATTCCCTGCTTTCTGCCTGTCTGAATAAAGCAAAAACACATAAGGAGGGTCCTCTTCTCATTTTTTATTTTATTGTATATATTCTTCTTCTCTGTTCTTCTTCTTCTTCTTCTTCTTCTTCTTCATTGTACAAACTGTATATTCGCCACAAGGGTCTAGCTATCAATACAATTCTGGTGACGTTTGAGTTCAGTTTTTATGGTATGTAATGAAGCTTATTGCAAAATTACAGATATATCTATCAAATATTTTCGATATATATTTTCTGCTCATCGGGACATTTGCCTGCACTTGGCTCCTTTGCATAGAGAGAGAACGATTAAGAGAGCAACGGGGAGATCAGAGATCTGGGAGAGATTTAAAAGGCCCACTTTATCACAAACACTAATTCTATTGACATTTCATCAAGAGAGCTTTGTACTCAACTACAGATGCAGAGAGTAGAAAACTAATTTCCCCATATTAACTTCCAGGACCAATATTGGCAGCTGCTATGCGAGTGTTCACGTCTCCATGGGCATTCCTCTGTTCCACACCTTAGTGCCCGTAAATATAGCAGGCATTTATAACATTTTAATTCAATAATGAGCTTGGAGAGGATTTACTGACTAAACTCTTCGATGGATTCGGTGGAGCCTGCAAGTGTGACACACATAAACGCAAACACACACTCGCTCACTTGCGCATGCACATACATGTGCACGAACACGCACACACACACATACACACACACACACACATACATGTGCACGAACACGCACACACACACACACACACATACATGTGCACGAACACACACACGCACACACACACACACACACACGTGTACATTACATACACATCCAGGCACAGCCTCACAGAAATGATTTAACAGCAATTTATTTTATATGTACTGCGGGACCTGAAAGCAGCAATAAATAGTATTTCTCCCCATATTTTGCTGCGCTGTATATTGCGGTTTGATACCGCATTTCATTTCAATGTAATTGCAGCACAGGCCATTTCTGCGAAGCCGCGGTGCGCTCAAAGCCCGCAGGTGGTGCTGAGCGCTGGGCAGGGTGAGCAGGGGGAGGACCTGATTAGCGTAGCGGGCTAACCCCGCCGTGCCCACCGGCTCCCATTACCCCCGCGTCCCGGCCCATAATGAACGGCCCGCCGCTAATCCCCGGCACGTCCGCGGGCGAAGGCCGCCGGCGACGGAGAAAAAGCGGCTCGCTTTCAAACCCGAGCGGCTTACCCCCGTCTTTCTTTTCCGCGCGGCTGGCCTCCTCCGGGTCCCGCGCGCGAGGAGCGGGGAGAAGGGGAGAGGGGAGCAGGGAGAGGGGAGGGGGGAGGGGGGAGAGGGGAGCAGGGAGGGGGGAGGGGGGAGGAGGAGGGGAATGTCTTTTCTTTTGGCTCGTTAGGCCCCTGAAGGAATTTATTCATGCGGTCCTTTCCCGGATATCGGCTCCCCCACACTCCAGCACACCCTCCCCCCACCCCAACCCCCCCCCCCCACCCCCCCACCCCCCCCCCCCCCCCCGCTCAGTGTGTCGGCACCACCCTACCCCACCCCCGACCGCGCTTCGACAAGAGCCGGGGGACCCCAACTCGATCGTGGCTGGGATTAGGAGGGGCGACGGTGGCGGCCTACCGCAGAAAAGCGGAGAGGGTTCGGCTGAAAGAGGGAGGCGCGAGGAGAGAAGAAATAATTCCGCCAAGTGCCGGAGCCTCTCAGGACTGAAAATGACAGAAAATGGCAGCCACCTGCTCAGTAAAAGGCAAAGTAAACTCAAAAGACGGTTGCAGCCTCTGAGGAGGCCCAGAGAGCCACTTTAAACAGCTTTAAAAGCAGGGTGTTACTCCGAGTAGCTGAGCTGTCACAGCCCAGAGTGCTGCTGCAGTACAGTGTTTAAGAAGCCGGGGACCGAAGGTTAGATTCCCAGGTGGAGATCCCCTATTGCGCCCTTAACCAAGCTACCTGATCTAAATCAGCTGAGTAAAAAATACTAAAGAATGCAATAATGTATGCCGAAATATAATGTAGGCCTAAAATACATAAAAAGGTAAGGCTGAAGAAGACCAGTATAGAAATGTAACAATAAAAGCTGTTTAGGCACGTATAAATGTAAAATTACACAACACATCTGATTCCCGGAAGCGGAGCACAGGGGTCAGGGGTGGGGTCACAGTGGACTATGAAAACTTGAGGGGGGCGAAGTCACAAAAATATAAAACACATACCTAAAGGGGGTGGAGTTTCTCTGATTGACAGCATACAGTCTTTGGTAGTGGAGTCACAAGGTTCTTAAGTTACAGCCTGTTTACACACATACTGCAGGATGTCAACCTGGGGCCATGAGCTATCCAAATTCAACTAGAATCCAATCCATGACTCCCTATATGACAAATCTAGTACCCTGCCTGACCTTACCCTGCCCTCCCCTCCCACCCCCATATTCAGCAGTGTACAAACCCCCCCCCCCCACCCTCACAATGTAACTATTACAGCAGAAATCTTAAGACAAAGAATCTTCCCCAACTCTCCTGAGAGGTAACAGGGAATTTGGAAGAGATCGAACACTTTTTTGTTTCTCCATTCAAGCATGGCCTCCACAGTCTAGTAATACACACTCACTCACACACACACACACAGGCATATTAGACAGAGGGATATCTTTTTTAATTTTTTTCTTTATGGCCAGAACAGTACCTGCAGAACGAAAGGACATGAAGCCGTTGGATATGCGTTTAATGTGCGATGATGTGACAGGTGGTTACTCGCCTATCCCTTATAAAGGGAGACAATTACAGATTATATTACACCACTGTAGGGACCGCTCACTCTTATATATTGTTTCCAGGTTCTTGACATTAAAATAAATGTTTCCTTTTTAAGAAGCCAGGATTCACACAGGTCTACAGTCCAGTACAGTCAGAGAGATTCACATTGGTGCCCAGCAGGGTAGAAATGGGAATAAAACAGACAAAGAAGATCTACAAAAATCGCAGAATACATTGGTAACATCCAATAGAACAATGGCAACAATAATTGAAACAGTCTGGCTAATTTCTAGTAATTCCAGAAAGTATCCATCAATCACCACTGGTGTTGATCTGTTTGTTGTTGCCAATGTATTTTGTGATTGTGTGACTGGTGAAGCTCTAAAGGTGGTGTCACAAATGTTTTATGGCAATTTTATTAGACCTACAATAAAGCACTATCAGAGAAATTCACACAGGCCTGGATATGATAATACATTCATAAACGCTTCACATATTCTTGCATCCCTCGTACAGTAAATTTAAATAATTAATAAAAATATATGTGGTGCCTATATATAGAGTCAGGTGAACTCATTCAGTCCTCTGCCTCTACTCCTGATCCTGTCAGTTATTCATTGCGAAAGTACAGGACAGATTTAAATAGGTTTTACCGTGATGTCTGCGGTCCAAGGTAGAAAGGGGAAGAGGACAGAATTAAGCAGGAAGCTTCTCCGCTGCTACCTGTCATCCAGGGGATAGGAGAGGAATGGGACTGAACTTGGCAGGAAGTGAAAGGTTAAGGCCCTTGAACTGGCCCCAGTGGCACTGGGCGTGATTAATTCAACGAGCCCTCCATCTGTGCCTCACCCCCCTCCTGACTTTAAAGAGCCCTTTAAGGGGACAATATCGATCCTTCCTCTCTCTCTCTCTTTCTCTCTCTCTCTCCATACGCCGTCACTGACCAGACAAATTTGTGTCACTCGATTAATAAAAAAAGGGGTAACAACCTGGGCCGCTTCTCCTACCCATGATTCCTCTGGGGAGTCATTTATCTCTCGGAAACCTCAGCCAAGAAGAAAGTGTGATTGACACTTCTAACCTTCGGTGGGACGCAACCCTCATCTTTAGCACTGAGAGATCTAATTAATTAATGGAATCTCATTTCCTTGCTAATGTGAGTGGGCAGAGCTGAAATGGAGGAAGGAAGAGAGGGAGGAAGGGAGAGAGGGAAGAAGAGGGAGACTCAGCGGAGGAAGAACTGGCCCCCACTTACACATTCCAGCCAAATTGATTAAGATCGGTATACAGAGTCAGGGGCACTGTGGGGCATAGCAGTGATTGAGCCCTTATTTTTACAGTTCTATACTCGGTAGATCACATTCAAATGTAGTTGTTAACTGATTGTGCAATTGGCCATCTTGCCATCGAATTTAAACTTATCTGCATGTTTTTATACACAGAAATAACACACTAATTAAATGTTTTAAGATCAAACTACAACCACAAATTGCCTGAAATTTTTTGCTAATGAAAAGTGGAAATATGGAACACATTCATTAAAATAATTATGCAAAGCAGCTAATTATACCACCAAACCAGCTTACATTACACTGGGTATAATTTGTGAAGAGACAAGTTTCAACAAGTTTCAACAAAACAATTCAGGTGAGCATGTCACTGAGTGACCTGATGATGACATCACAACAACACAAAAAACATGCCTGATACCCATATTATTATTATTATTATTATTATTATTACTGTAAAATAATTGCTGTATTACTGTAATAAGCATTATTGAGCACAAAACACAAACAATATATATTGTCAAGGAATACACAGAACATTGATAGTCTGGGAACCCTTTCTCTTGCAAATAATTTCTTATTTTAGTTAATAGTATAGAAATTAGCAAAAAAAAAAAAGTTTTTGTGAATCATTTGTGGAATAATTGAGAGTAAATAATAATTTGAAGGATGCTTCACTGAACCTAATTTACTCTCCTACCTGGTCAAAACATTTTGTGCATAAGATCTGGCGAAGTGCACTGAGTCACTGCGAGCGGAGAGCCACAAAGGGAGTTAATTCCTTTTGTGGATTCATCCACTGAGTGTTCAAATTCCTCAAGCAAGCTATTTAAGCACAATTAAAAAGAATTGATTCTTTGGCCACCTCAATGAAAACATAATTAATGATGATGTCACGAGTGGAAGATTAGCTGAGGGTATGGATTAGGAAAGAATGCTTCGGAATTCTGGGTGACTCCAGATGATTGATCACTCTAGTGCTGACCTTGTGGTCAACTCCAGGGAACCAATCAGAAATGAGATCCAGCCACTATGCCAACAAATCTAAATATGTGCATGAGTGCGTGTGTTTGTGTGTGTGTGTGCAAATGGGTGCAGGTGAGGATACGTGTTGGGGGGCATGTGCGTGAGTGTGGGAGCATAGAAAAGTGTATGTGTATGAGCCTGTGCACGTGTTTCTATGTGTTTGTGCTTATACTCATCAACTGTAGGATGTCCCACTTTTATCCCTGATACTATTTGACAGTGATGTAATGGTTTGCCAGTCTAAATCACAAAGTGATTTTTTACTTGTCCTGTTCATTAATCATCGCTATTTATCAGCTGACTGTGAGAGGGGCCTTTACACCCTTTACACAGGTTCAGTATCAAAGATCAACTTAAAACCTGTCAATTTATCACACCTGCACAGGCACGCACACACACACACACACACACACACACACATGCACATGTACACACACATACACGCATGCACACATGTATGCACAAGCATGCACACACATACAAACACAAACCTAAACACACATGCACACACACATTCTTATTGGCTGTCTCATTATCAGAAATTTAGTAAAATCTTCTGAAGATGTCCACAATCAGGCCAACTGAAGGAGCATAAATGCTGATTTTTTTACAAAAACAACACATACTGTGACACTTGTAATAAAGTCCCTTACAAAACCAAAATCCTAAAAACTCTACCAGCTGCTATATCTCACAAAACAATATAACAATTTGCCAGGCTAGTAGATGATTAGCACTGGGTCAAAGTTTGCATTTAATTACAGCTTAATTTAATAACAGGGACCCTATTAACCTGACAGAAAGTACAAGGTGAAACAAATTTTCATTCATGAAAATGCAAATTCATTCTGCTGCCCTTTGTGGTGAAGAAACAGAAGTGCGAACGAGAGCACCGAACGCACCACAAGAAACGGGTTTGTCATAAACTTCATTTACATGCAGTTTCATCATCCACCTCTGAGCCGCGATCATCATCACAAAGATACATACACTGTGTGTGTTAGTGTGTCCGTGTGCGTGAGTGCGTGTATGTGTGTGTGCACGTGTGTTTGTGCGTGAGTGTGAGTCTGTGGGTGTGTGTGTGAGCGTGTGTGTGCGCGTGCCTGCATGTGTATTTGTGTTTGTGTGAGTGTGTGTGCGCATGCAGGCATGCTTGCATGTGTTTGTGCTTGTTTGTGTGTGTGTGTGTGTGTGCATGCGTGTGTGCTTGTGTATTTGTATGTGTGTGAGTGTGTCTGTGTGTGTGTAAATGCATGTTTGTGTTCGGTTTTTTACTGAAGTCTTATCAAAGTCACCCTTGCATCATTAGTATACTCATGACACGCTGAGCATGTGTCTCAGGGTCTGAAGTCTGTAAATTTGCCTGTGGGCAGTGCTAACCAAGACCCATATGAATTGCTCACTGTGGGGGAGAATGAGAGGGAACGAGAGCAGAACAGAAAGAACGAGTGAAAAAGAGAGAAAGATTAAAAAGACAGAGAGACTGAAAGAGAGAAGAAAGGGAGAGGGATGGGAAGGAAAGAGAGTGAGCTTGCCACAGAGGGAGCTCCCTGCTCTCTTGTCGCTTGAAAACTCCTCAAATGGCAGAGAGAGAGAGAGAGAGAGGGGGAGAGAGAGAGAGGCCCATAATGACAGGAACGCATGAGAAAGGACTGGCGCTACGCACTAACCGCACCTCAAACCCGCGGAAAAGGGTAATTTAATCAATAAATATGTTGAAATTCGGCCCTCCCGGACTCTCCACGCCTGACCCTTCCCACTTCATTATTTGCATTTAGATGACATAGCACAATGCCTGTTCCCTAAATGTGTGAGTAAACACCCTTCTTTCTGCCCACGTTGTCTCCGTGCTGGCAATGAGCTGCTAATTGAAGACGGGGGATAGCCTTTATGTGACCGCTGACATTCAATTATGTCTGCAGGCAGGCGTTCGGCGACTGCCCGGGAAGCATGTCCGACAACAACACTGCGTGAGCAAGCGCGAGAGAGAGAGCCACATGACGATGACAATGGGAGAGAGAGAGAGAGAGAGAGAGAGAGGGAGACCACATGATGATGACAATGGGAGAGAGAGAGAGGGAGACCACATGATGATGACAATGGGAGAGAGAGAGAGAGAGAGAGAGAGAGAGAGAGAGAGACCACATGATGATGACAATGGGAGAGAGAGAGAGAGAGAGAGAGAAAGGGAGACCACATGATGATGACAATGGGAGAGAGAGAGAGAGAGAGAGAGAGAGAGAGAGAGGGAGGCCACATGACGATGACAATGGAAGAGAGAGAGATTGAGAGAGACCACATGGCGATGAGAATGGGAGGGAGAGACAGTTTGAAAGAGAGAGAGAGAGAGAGAGAGCGAGAGACCACATGACGATGACAATGGAAGAGAGAGAGATTGAGAGAGACCACATGACGATGACAATGGGAGAGAGAGAGAGAGAGAGAGACCATATGACAATGACAATGGAAGAGAGAGAGATTGAGAGAGACCACATGACGATGACAATGGAAGGGAGAGACAGTTTGAAAGAGAGAGAGAGAGAGAGAGAGAGCGAGAGACCACATGACGATGACAATGGAAGAGAGAGAGATTGAGAGAGACCACATGACGATGACAATGGGAGAGAGAGAGAGAGAGAGAGAGAGAGAGACCATATGACGATGACAATGGGAGAGAGAGAGAGAGAGAGAGAGACCACATGACAATGACAATGGGAGAGAAAGAAAGGGAAATACAGCCAGAGCGTTGGGGTGGTAAGTCGAGGTTGGGGGAGAAAATCTTTAATAATTATACATTTTATAATTGTTATTTTATTTGTCATCACAATATAACTATTGTAACAAACATGCAAGCTCTGTTGATAATGCATTATGAAAGATTTAATGGCAGTAAAGAATTAAAATTTAAATCCAGTTGAATTGGAGCAGATGACAGAGGATGTGTGTGAGAGAAAGGGATAAACAGTTAGAGGGAGACAGCAGAAGAGGGAGGGAGAGAGGAATGAGCAGAGAGAGAAAGGTTGAGAGAGTGTGAGAGAGAGACGGAGATGGGCTGGTAATTTGAACAAGCGGTAATTTGAAGAGGCTGCTGGTAAACACTGCTTTGAATGAAAAGAGAGTAATTGGATGTCTGTGTTGAAGCACTGGGTGAAAGAGGATGAGAGGGAGAGGGATGGAAAGAGGGAGAGGGTGAGAGATTGGGAGAGAGAGAGAGAGAAAAAGAGAGAAAGAGAAAGACAAGGTGGAAGGGTGAAAGCAAGGAAAACAGAGAAAAACACTCCTTTTCAAAATCAGCATGGCTGTACCACTCCACAGTCTTAGCCTCAGCCACGATAACTCTGTTACCATACAGCTGCATTAAATGTTAAGTGCATTACAGTGTTAAGTGATGCCATACAGCTGTGACACAGGGGTGTTTGTTGGAGGTGGCAAACCAACAGTTTTGTTATCTGAACAGAATCACCAGAGTCAAATAACTCATTCACTAATCTAAAGACTAGAGTCCCACGCAAAGAGTAGTCACTGAGCATTTTCCCTTGGTCCTATACACCACCTATACATCTACAGCATCACCTTCTGCGGCAGGCCGATGTGCTAACTTCTTTCCTTCACTGAGGCAGTCAGAAAACAGGCAAAAACAGTCAAAACAAAAATGCAATAACGTAAGAGCAGGAATCCATGATGATGAGAAAGGGCCAATCCTAGTCAGCCCACCGAGACCTGCCACTGCCTCTACTAGCAACCTGTTGCACACATATACACCACACAGTACTTATGTAAGGGGTCCTGTATCACAGTACTTATGTCAGGGGCCCTGAATCACAGTACTTATGTAAAAGGCCCTGAATCACAGTACTTATGTAAGGGGCCCTGAATCACAGTACTTATGTAAGGGGCCCTGAATCACAGTACTTATGTAAGGGGCCCTGTATCACAGTACTTATGTAAAAGGTTCTGTATCACAGTACTTATGTGAGGGGCCCTGAATCACAGTACTTATGTAAGGGGCCCTGAATCACAGTACTTATGTAAGGGGCCCTGAATCACAGTACTTATGTAAGGGGCCCTGAATCACAGTGCTTATGTAAGGGGCCCTGAATCACAGTACTTATGTAAGGGGCCCTGAATCACAGTACTTATGTAAGGGGCCCTGAATCACAGTACTTATGTAAGGGGCCCTGAATCACAGTACTTATGTAAGGGGCCCTGTGTCACAGTGCCTTGAAGCGTGTTCAGCAAAGCTAATGTTAGCCTGTGTTAACTATTAACATTCCCAGCATTCTTCAGTCTCTTCCCTGCTTGCCAGGAATGCTCACTAACGTTAGCTAACGTTCTGAAAAGGTGATGCTACAATGAACAAAAATTATGCCAAAGAACGGAAGACATCAAGAGAATGATGTCTTTCGGCATTCATAACTCATTTTATGTGTAATATTTCTACCAAACTTTTTAAAAACATTGCCGTTGCCCTTTTACTGTCAAATTCATCTTAATTAAGTCAACCGCTTGACTGTAATAATTCATCCTAAATGTGATATGTGTCCCTAACTTTTAAAAACACTGCCCTTGTCCTTCTCGTTGTCACGTCCATCTTAATTAGATCAATGTCAGAAACAAAACCTTCAGTCGGAAATAGTCTGACGTTAATGGTCGCAGGGGAACTTAATTTTCCGTTTAGGTTTGCCTTGTTGAACACACGCCTGCTGTATAAATGACTCCTGGGCATGTAACACCCCCCCCCCCCCCCCCCCCCCTTCAGCATCTACACCTCTCCACTATAAAGCACTTCATAAGATTAGAACTAAGCCTATGATCACAGGATGCATCATACAAATACAATAAGCAATATTTGTAATCTTCCAAGTCTATTCCTTGGTGATGCTTTTTGTCATATTTTCCCACCTGATTAGGATAATGTACATAATTATTGCTATTAAATCCAGAAAAAAAATTAAGTCCACTCTAACTTGACTCCCTTCCAGGCACTTGTATCTACCAGCAACATGCTAAAAGTGACTGGGAGTGAGTGCCGGTGCCTACCTTCCAATAATTATGGTTATTACCATTATGGCAGACCATTAAGTTAAAAGAGGAGAGGGAGTGTGTGTGTGTGTGTGTGTGGAGAGGGAGGAGGACGGTGTTGTTGGGTTTCTCTGTGATGTGCTTTCCTCTTGTATCACCCATATTGCCCTCTTTGTGTCGGGATTTTATTTTTTTCAGAGGCTGCAAAGCAGAGCCTGAACTGGCAGCTACTAACTCTTGAAGTAACTTGTGGTGTGGCAGTGTAGTGTAGTTCGATTCCCAGGTAGGACACTGTTGTCGTACCTTTGAGCAAGGTACTTAACCCGCATTGCTTCAGTATATATCCAGCTATATAAATGGATGCAATGTAAATGCTTTGCAAAAAGTTCTGTAAGTCACTCTGGATAAGAGCATCAGCCAAATTGTAATGTAACATGTGGTTCATAAAGGACTCATGTAAACTCTGTTAGAGTTGTATTGACACTGGGCTCTTTACTGTGGGTCATGTTCTGGTAGGTGCAGGCAGAGAGTAATGCTCCAGTCTCTGGGCCTGGGGAGGCAGAGGAGGGACAGAGGAAGGGCGCTGGGGCTCTGACACCTCCAGTTCCCCGCGTGGAGATTGGGGAGGGGGAGTGCCGACGGCCATCGATCTCCCAGCATTCCCAGTGACAGGCTTGTGATTGCAAGAGGGGGACCACATGCCCACTGAGGTACAGCCATTAGCTGTCTGTCCAGATAGGAGATACACCCTTCTCTCCCACTACACAGACACATGCGCACATACAAACACGCACGCACAAGCGTAAATATGTGGCTGATGCACTGAGATGGAGTCAACAGAAAAGTCAGGACCACAATTACAACTTTGCAGCGGCTTGCGTCAACCTGACAAACCTGACATTTCGAAACACGTACGACAGGACAACGTTTACTGTGGTTAATTTGTATGATTATCTCTGCATCATCTTTGTCTCTCACGTTAGAGGTGCAAAGGTACTAGGCACCAATTTACACTGCATCTGGCAGGGACTGTCAAATAAGTGGTTATATTTAAGCTCCATACATATAGATTTTAATGTGTATTCACAGCCTCATGACACTGAGAACAGCCATCTTTAAGTACACTTGTCCGGGAGAAGTTGAGACTGTGACATTACCTTTCATTGCAGCAAGAGAATATCAATTTTTTATTTTGAAAGCGGGGACCATTGACAGGTAGTTGCAGGGTTAATGTGAAAGCAGTTCATCATTATTATGATTATAGATACGGAAAATTGAAAGAAAAGATGGGCTGAATGGCTTGTTTTCATGATGCCAATGTTCTTTATGACATTTTACATAATGCTGCTGCGGAGACTGACAGCTCTTCTGTGATAGCTGTTCTATAGAACAGAGACACAGGGCTGGTATTACCATTACAGAAACACAGCACAAAGACACATGGCTGGTATTACCATTACAGAAACACAGCACAAAGACACAGGCTGGTATAACCATTACAGAAACACAACATGAAGACACAGGCTGGTATAACCTCTACACAAACACAGCACAGAGACACAGGCTGGTATAACCTCTACACAAACACAGCACAGAGACACAGGCTGGTATAACCTCTACACAAACACAGCACAGAGACACAGGCTGGTATAACCTCTACACAAACACAGCACAGAGACACAGGCTGGTATAACCTCTACACAACCACAGCACAGAGACACAGGCTGGTATAACCTCTACACAACCACAGCACAGAGACACAGGCTGGTATAACCTCTACAGAAACACAGCACAGAGACACAGGCTGGTATAACCTCTACACAAACACAGCACAGAGATGCAGGCTGGTATAACCTCTACAGAAACACAGCACAAAGACACAGGCTGGTATAACTTCTACACAAACAATGCACAGAGACACAGGCTGGTATATCCTCTACATCCATTTTGGCCAGGGAGGACACCATGTGAACTCAGGGCATAGTGCTCGCTAACAAAGGGTAGCTAAGCAATTACCCATAATCCATTGCTGCAGACTGAAAGGGGTGTGCCTTGGCAGCCCAAAAAACGTTAACAGCATTTCACCCAAACCAACACACAAACATTACACACAAACAAACACACACACACACACCTATAAAACACACCCCCACCAGCGCTGGAGCCCCGCTGAGCAGGCTGCGCGCTTCACGACGACCACAGGGACCGGAGCGCGCCACGGGCACGCAGTTACCGAGACGCACCTTTCAGGCCCATCGCAAAAACGCGCACCTCTTCGCACAAAAAGGCGTCAGTGCCTTTCCGATTCCGAGCGACTGAAGGTGCGGCGTAACGTTCCGCGCGAGGTCGCTTATTTCCACGGAACGTTCTAGAACGACGCGGGAAGTTTTGTTTGTCGCAAAAAAAAAAAAAAACCCGTCGCCGCCCGAGATTCCCGATGGAAGGGGCGGCACGGTTCGGCCGCCCGTGGCACAGTTAGCGAGCGAGCCTGTTCTCCGGGGCCCCCCTCGGGTATTTGAGCACCGCTTTCTGACGTGTCCAAATAAGGGAGTTCATTTTTTAAATGCACAATGAAATAACTGTGAGCGCGCTGGCTCGCTATCGTGAAAATCTGAGGAAGAGACGATGAAGGCCCAAGCATTGCACCTCGCCTATTTAAATGAAGCATGTTTGCAATTCTAAGTTGAGTCTGTTTCACAGCAGGTAAAGATTCATACAATGTTATAAAGTGTAATAACATTTTGTGCAGTAAGAAAAGTGATAAAGAGTTACTTTTGGTATTGAAAAACTAAAATCAGATTACAGAATGAGACAAACCCTTAGCCTGTGCACAGAGATGAAATACACAAACTCAGAAACAGAACTGTAACAGAAACCAATACAATGCTGCACTATAAAATCATCACACCCTCACATGTATACACACACACACACACACACACATGCTCATGTACATGCATTCACACACATACAAACACACGCACGCACGTACACACACGTACAAACACACGCACACACACACACACACACACGCACACAGACACTCGCACACAAGCACACATACCCTGGGTGGTTTGTGGAAGCTGTTCTGTAACTGTATGTGATGTAATGATGTAATGGTGTAATAAAATGCCAGCGTTGACCCGTGGGCAGCAACGGGACTACATTAACCATCATCAAACGATCGTAAAAGGGATTGCTATGAGAACAGATGCCCAAGTGCATCCGGGCCAGAAATTTCCTTTGGTATGATGAAACTTATAAGAGCTTTCAGGAAATATCATCAAGGCCATATTGCATATCAAAACTGCATGAGTATAAATTTAATTTGCGTGGTTGTGCATTTGTCAGCGTTAGCGTGCGTGTGTGCGCATATGCGCGTGTGCGCCCGTATTTGCTAGACGTGATTGACATAAATCTCCCGAGCACCCCTTTCTTTTCGGATCGATGATAGGACAGATATTTCACATCTGTATGAAAATGACTTTCATCAGCGCACAGTATTAGCTGTCAGAAACCGCGCTATGAGTCATTGATCCAGACGTTAAGGGCTGGATCGGAGCAAAGTGCAGGGAAAGTGCAGTGGCTGTGTGTGCGTGTGTGTGTGTGTGTGTGTGTGCGAGGGGGTGCGCGCGGGGGTGAGCGGTTGGTGGGCTGAGCACTGCAGGAATAAATTTGCAAATCTCCACAGAAACCCAATGCCCGGGGAGAGAGCGCTTTAAGGAAGATCAACTTTGATTTCAATGTGACAAAACTGATTTTCCAATTTGGGTAAAATTGCTTTCCCTTCGGAGGGGGGGGGGGGGGGGGGGGGGGGGGGGGGGGGGGGGGGGGGGGGGGGGGAGATAGAGCCAGAGAAAGAGAGGTGGGAGGGAGAGAGAGAGAGAGAGATAGAGTCAGGGAGGGATGCAGAAATGAAGAGAGGGAGCACAGAATGCCTCCATACCCTCCGCCTCACACTTGACAGGCTCTAATCTGGGCCTACGGGCAGAAGCTTAGCAGGCCTGCTCCAGGTGAACCTCGCTTTGAAAAAATGACAGATACAATTCTGCCTGTTAGCACAGGGAGATGGAGAAGCAAAACGCCGGTGTGTTGGCTCATGTTTTTTTTTTTTTTTTTTTTCTATTTAAAATGCCCCCGGTCATCCAGATTGCTCTGGCATTTCGAAGGCTGACCAATGGGAGACAGCCACATCGACCTTCTGCCGTACCACCTATACCATACTACGCCAGTCACCTAGCAACTTGCATTAGCCGCGCTAGAATCCATCCTGTCACCAGGCAACGTGATCTGGACCACCGCACGTGGAACAGACAGGCCACTAAAACACTTGGAATTTGACTCAGGAGCATCTGGAGCCATGGCGTAGTCTCTATAAAGCTTTTGCTATTGTACTTCACCCATTTGCATTGCAAATGTCTGACTCAGTGATTGTGCAGTGTGTAGCACTATTGCCTCACTGCAAGAGGTTCCTTGGTTCGAATCTCGGCCGGGTCCTTTCTGTGTGGAGTTTGCATGTTCTCCCTGTGTCTGCCTGGGTTTCTTCCAAGGTACTCCGGTTTCCTCCCACAATCCAAAGACATGCAGGTTAATTGGAGAGTCCAAATTGCCCATAGGTATGAGTGTGTGAGTGAATAAGTGCCCTGCAATGGACAGTCCAGGGTGTATTCCTGCCTCTCCTCCAGTGCATGCTGGGATAGGCTCCAGCTCCCCCCCATGACCCTGACCAGGAATAAGCACGCATAGGTAATAGATAATGAATGGATGTCCGTCTTTCTACCTAAACCAAGCTTGCCAAATGCCCCTTATGTTCAGGTATGGACTGATTTTATTTCTCGTTTTGACTGAATGTACAGCCCCCCAAGTGCATCAAGCTGTTAGTTGATCTCTTGTATGAATGAACCATTTACAAAGCAGTAACGCCCAAGTCCAACTTTGTTATGAGTAGCACGTTTATCCGAGCACCTGCTAGTCAGTCGGTTTACTTTGGAAGGCCAGTTCAGGTCAAAACGTCATCGACCGAAGAGTCGGTTTAAGAATGCCTTCAGGATAAATTTTGTTTTAGGATGTCTGCTGACGGCTGCAGTAGTCTCTCAGAGCACAGAGTTTAAAGGCGAGATGGTTTCCGCTCAACCAACTCGTTGTTATGGAAACAGTCATTTAATTTGTTTACTGTCAGTTTGAAGTGGGCCTGTGTAGTCCTTTCTAAGACTTCTTTTTTTTTTAAAAAGAAAAACTCATCCTTGTCTCATCCAGTTTCACAGATTTGATCGGACGTGAGCTTCAGAAAGAGGTTAAGCTTCGACAGACCGCGCTGGAATCATCAGCATTGACAGCGCGCAAAGCGTAGATAGCTCTAAACGCTCAGCTGTGGAAAAGACAAGACAAGCAGAGATGAGCCAGAGCAGCCGCCTGCTAAAATCGCTTAATGGATGAAATCACGGGGTGGGCTTGCTGCCGGCTGTCAGCTTCCCCTATTCGTTAGGAGAGCGACGTGAGAACTCCGGCGCATACGGGGGGCCTTCCTGGGGCCGGCCCTGGCGGTAACGACTGCACCTGGACACGCAGAGACGGGCGTGACACCGCCGCGCCCCTTTCCCGCCGTCCCGCCGCGGTCCGGAGGCACGGACGACGCGTAGCCCGTCGGCCAGCGGGGGCTCGTTCGCCCGCCCGGAGCAAGCGAACGAGTGCTTGGCTCAGGAAACCCGCGGCAGCTAACAGCTAATTGGTATTTCTGTGGGCGTCGCCCTGGCGGAAGGCAACCTCCCCTGTATATGAGTACCACTCTGCAACAGCCTCTTTCAGCAGGCCAGCCTTCGCTACCAGGAGCCATCCCACCATGGGGTCCTTCCATAGGCAACAGTCAGGGGAAGGGTTAGATTAGTATATCACTACATGTATTGAATACATATATGTACAGAACGTATTTGAATGGTTTAATGTTTTTTTTTTAATCTTTTATGGTCGCCACCCACAAAAAAAACCCATGCCTCCATTTTGATTACAAATACATTTTTTCTGGAGAAATATTTCGTAGATTGCAGCACATTTCTGCTCATCCCTGATAGCAGCAGTATACAGCAAAATATCAATTATTAACTATATGACATACTGTATATGGGTCCAATAGTGACTGCATGTACCCTATTAGAGTTAAAGTACGCTGTCAGAGTTGATTTTACACTGAGCGTTTTGCAGCGCGCCGCAGGGCCGTGTGAATGCAGCTCGTTCTGGGCCACGTGGCGGCTCTCAGCGGGCTGGGACACCGCGGCGGCGGGTCCCGCTGCGTAGCTGCGAGCCGCTATCGACGGAGGCGGTTAGAAAGCGCGCACCCACCTCTCTGTCGAGCAGCTTGGGCGAGATCACCGTGACGATGTCGCCCTTCTCGGGGTCGATGTAGAACATGTTGGGCGAAGGCTTGTCGGGCGACTGCTTGACGATGATGTAGCGCAGGACGGCGTTCTCCGTGTTGGGGTCGTCCGCGTCCGACGCCGTCATCGTCATCACCGTGGTTCCTGGCGGGAAATGCACACGGCGAGAGATCGTAAATGCTCTGGCCAGTGGAAAAGCAGATTGGGACCGATAATGTTATTCCCAAGGATAAAAAAGATCCTTTGCTTTGTGTTACAAACCTACCGGAAAGTTCTGCTGTTTGACTGTTTCTATCTGTTTGGTATTTGCCTTCAACATTCAATTAAAATGCTTTCATAACACTGCAAAGGTTAGTGTCTTTTTTTAAAAGCAAAACAATACACACACACACACATACAAGAAGAAAAAAGGTGGCCCACCCACACACACGCGTACACACAGACACACACACATACACACGAGAGTATACGCACATACACACATACGCACAAATACTCTTTCTCTCTCACTTTCTCTCTCCCTCTCTCTCTCTCTCACACACACACACACACACACACACACACACACACAGACACCCGCACACACGCAAACACTCACGCACACACACACACACACACAATCACTTTGTTCTTTGGAGAGCTGACAGACGCTCGCGTTCCCGCGCGCTGTCGAAAACCTCGCCTCAGCGCCATCCACACAATTGAGCTCGCTCATTAATTAGATGCAAATGAGTCAACAACGAGATGACAGGAGGTCCTGCGGAGCCGAGCCCCTTGAAAAAGCATACTGCCGGTGTAATTAATTCGTCTTCGGGCCAAGCGAAGCGCCGTGACCCGCGCGTCAACGCGCGAGCCTCAGTTCGGATGATCGGCGCGCGCGAGGCTGCCAGTTTTCCCGTTAGCATTTAGCACCGACTCCCGCTCCGGATCGTTCCGTTAGCCTTAGCGATGGCTCCCGTCCTAGATCCGCCCATTAGCATTCCCGTCTGTGCCAGGGCCTCCGTGTTAACCTGAGCACCGTTCCCTATCCCGGATCCCCCTTGAACCTCCGAGCGGAATCTGCTTAACCTGCTTGATTATTGCACTGTGATGGATGGCTCATTGCATGCGCTACCATCCATTATACGCGTGCTTTATGCCGGGCCAGCCACCAGAGGACGGGCTCCCCATCCATAGCCGGGTTCCTCCTGAGATTTCTTCCCCTTGGGGAGTTTTCTCTCGCCGCCGTTTGAGCAGTTTTCTCCACACAGGGGAGTTTTTACCTCACCTGTCACTTTCAGGCCTGGTTTCTGCCCGAGTTTCCTTCCCTTTCTCTGTAAAGCATCTTTGTGAAAGTTCTCTGTAAAAAGCGGAGTACAAAATAAATGGAATTGAATTGAACTGTTAGGCTTAGCGGTGACCCCCGTCCCAGATTCCTGTGTTAGCGTTAGTGTCAGCTCTGGTTCCAGTCCCCCTGTCCTGGCACCTGCTCCAGATCTCTGTGACAGCCAATAGCTTCTGTCTGCGCACCAGGCCACAATGTTTATAGATTTTTAATAATAAAAATAATACAGCTCATGTCAGACATAATGTAGCTAAAGGTGCTCTGTATAAAAGTGATCAAAAATAGAACTGGACGATAAAACAAAGAAAGAGTACAGAAAAAGCCAGGGAACAAAAACATTTAAAAAAATTCACAATAAAAATGATTCAATAAAATACAAATCCTTCAGTGGCTGCAGAATCTGACCCAGTAATCCACAAAGGAAATGGGTCAGATCTCCAGACTCATACTAAATTGTTCAAATAATTAATTCTATACTTGATCTCAGCATAGAAATTAACTTGTTTGAAGTACAAACCAAGATGAGCTACTCTCAAATCAGACATTCCATTTCCCATCCTTTCTGGACACGTGTATTTAGGCCACACCTACAAATCACACTCAGAATTCTGGGAAAACCAACTGAAATGTTCAAAATGCTGTATTGAAATGCTTATATCAAAAAACATGTTTTGTAAATCAAGCACTTAATTAGGTTGTGACATGGATTAAAGACACACAAGAATAACCATTAGCTAATTAAGAAGTAATTACGTCAACCCGCATTCTTCACAAACAATTATCTTGTCTTATAAACTCGGCTGTTTCATTGGTGCCAAGTCTAAATCGATGTTAATAGCATTGGACGTTCAATAGGAGAGGCTAAAAATGGCTGGACTTCGACCAGCAAGTGTCCATCTCCCTGCTAACAACAGTCCTGTCTCCTCTCTGTCTATTCATAACTTCCTTGTAGCAGATGGATGGACTGTACAGCTCCACCGCCACAACAATCCCCTGCTCCCCCCCCGGCCCCCCCCCCCCCCCCCCCCCCCCCCGGCCCCCGTAGCTGCTGAGCTAAAACTGCTCACAATTTATGACCTCTTACACAACAAAAATGTTAGCGTTATATCTCAACTGTGATAGTGAATATCTTTAGGCCAGGAGAAAGTGTCAGCATCCTGATAATCACCACAGTGCCAGGAGTAACACTCTTTTTCTGTTAACTGTGGGAGTCCACCACTAAGTCAAGGCCTTATTTTTATGTATCATTTACAAGTACATCAGACCTATTACTTATATTAGAAAGCGATATGCTGCAGTCCATACGTATTTGGACAGTGATGCCATTTTTGTTGTTTTAGCTCTGTACTCCAGCACATTTTTTTTTATTTGTAATGAAACAATGTCATTAGTTCATGCACAAGAAAGCTACCAAAAGGTCTACAGTTGATTCTAGGTGTGATATTTGCATTTGGAGGCTGTTATGGATTTCTCTCAAAATGAGAAGCAAATAAGTGCCAATGCCAATAAAGCAGGCCATCATATGAGATAAATCAATCAGAGACACAACCAAAACATTGGGTGCGTCAAACTCAACTGTCTGGTACATTGCTAAGAAGTAAGAATGCACTGATGAGCTCAGCAACAGCAAGAAAACTGGTAGACCACATGAGACCACTGTATTGGATGACCAAAGAATACTCCCAATTTTGAAAAAAAAGATCAAGAATATGCTCCAGGACCAAGCCCTTCCTCCCACTATGCAGATCAGACATTGTGCCCAGGGCCCCGCCTTTTCACCAAGGCCCCAGCAGCAGCATTGGTTTCCAAGCAGAAGAGTCAGAAGGCGCCATTGTTTTGGAGGGGCCCCCAAATTATTTTTTGCCTGGGGACCCCAAACGTCTAGGGAAGGCTCTGATCCAGGATGTAGGCAAAGATGTGTCAAAGACTACCACAATGACCAGGCTACACCAGCATAACCTCAGAGGGTTCACACTGCAAGATGCAAACCACTGGTAAGCCTCAAGAATGAAACGGCTAGGTTAGAGGTAGCTAAAAAGTACATAAAAACTGCAGAGTTCTGGAATAAAGTCTTATGGACAGCTCAGATGCATATTAACCTGTACCAAAGTGATGGAATGAGGAAAGTATGGAGAAAGAAAGGAACTGCTCATGATCCCCAGCATCCCGCCTCATCTGTGAAATGTGGGGTACTATAGGTAATGTTATGGATTGGGCATGTACGGCTGTCACTGGAACTGGCTTGCTTGTCTTTATTAATGATCAGCAGCAGGATGGATACTGAAGCGTACAGAAACATCTTATTTGCTCAGATCCAACCAAATGCCTCAAAATCCATTGAAGTTTCACCTTGCAGCAGGGCAATGACAACATACTGCAAAAGCAAGCAAGCAGTTTTTCAGTGGCAAAAAACTGGAATGATCTTGACTGGCTATCTGAACTGAATCAAAATGATTGTACGTTTCAATTGCTGAAGACAAGACAGAATGCAAAAAGTCCCCCCCCCCCAAAAAAAAAAAAGAAAAAAGAAAAAAAAAACAGGAAGTGAATATGGCTGCAGTACAGGACTGGCAGAGCATCATCCGGGAAGATGCTCAGCACCTGGTGATGTCTGTTGGTTGCAGACTTCAGGCAGTCACCAAATTCAAAGGATTTGCAACCAAATACTAAATATGAAGACTATTTTAGATTATGTTAATTTGTCCAATTAATTATGGTCCCCTAATGGGAAATAAGCATAAAAGAGGCTTTATATCATACATATATCACCTGATATGAATGCAAAGACAATAAACAGCTAAGCAGCCAACTGTCCAATTACTTTCGGTTCCCTAAAATAGGGGGATGATGTATAGAAAATGGTTGTAATTGATGCATAAAAATGGTTGTAATGCCTGTATTGGTTGTAAGGGTTGCAACACGGTTCACCCAATATGGATGTACGTAAATACCTTCAAATGAAAGCTGACAGTTTGCATTTTAACTTTATATTCATTGTTTCGTTTCTAATCTAATGTGCTGGAGTTCAGAGCCAAAAGAACAAAAATGATGTCACTGTCCAAAAATTCTCATGGACTGCACGGTAGCTGCATTTTATCTTTCCTATCAGTCCAGCACACAACACAGTTTTTGGGGGAAAAAAATTGGACTGTGATCTCAAGTGTATTACTTTACCTAGATGACAAAAATAATTCAAATGAAATTGCTCACTTTCAGAAATAACCCTTGCACAGAACAAGGGTTATTTTTGTATCCATGTCAACACATGAAAGAAAGTAACATGCTCTACTGGTTATTTTCAGAATTATTAAAAAGAAATAAATGGAAAGGTATCACACTACCTCCAACTGTTATAATGATCTAGGAATCAGACACCCCTTTTACCAGGAAGAGTTTTCATTTTGGGGCCTATTAAAGATGATGTCTGCTTTACTTGAGTTTATTGTTCAGGTTCTTTTTTCATTCACTACTGTTCTTATTCCGCATAGGTATATTCAACATATTACAGAACCCAACTGCTACAGTTATTAAAGTAATGTAGTAAAATGTTCAAAACTACCCAACCTGCAATAATAGCTTCAGAAATTCTTCAAACCAAAAAAAACCAAAACAAATAAAAAGAATTAAATAAAAAGTAAACTCAGCCATTCTTTATCTAATTCTTTCTTCAAATTTATGCCAAATCATTTCTATTGCGCGGTTAAAAAATGGACATTGGGCGCCTAGGCAAAAAGCATTCCACAGGGAATGTGGATGGGTATTATGATATTCTATCCTTTTCCCAACTCGATTGATCTTTCTCAGAACGTATGGCTGCAACCAAAAAGCATGAGGGCTTTAATTTCAGAGTGTAGACAAGGAACACTCCCCAGGATATACCTAGAGGTTTAGGAGTTCCAAAATCCAATTTTATACATTGCAGATGGTTGGAACTCCAATCCAACTTTATGCCATTTTTAGCCATAAGATGGCATACAGTTATGGAATATAATTGTGTTTAATATGTACCTTGAGGCTACTGTATTGTATGGGCCAATCCAGAAGAAATACAGGAAGAAAGACACACGGAGATCCCATAAGAACGTAATGACTCCCAGAGGGAGTTCATTGCCCTAACGTGGCGTCTTGGTGAAGCTGAGAGGTGGCGAAGCCAGCGTCTGTCCTTGTCATCGCGCCACACCTGAAGGGGTCGGGAAAGCGTCCAACCAAATGCGCGGGGACACTTCAACAGCTGTCCCCAATTAACATCCACCCCCCTCGTCAATTTGTGGGGAAGATGAGAGGGAGAGAGACAAAATGCTTAATTTTATGTTTTCTATATTTCTGTATGTATGCTTTGGCAATATTTACAAGTGTATTTCATACCAATAAAGCATTGTTTTCATTTGAATTGGAGAGGAAAAAGAGAAACAGAAGGAAAGAGAGAGAGACAACTTTTCTGCTGCATAAAACAACTTTAACACGCTGGCTAGACAGGCCCAGAGAGGATGTCTATGAAGAGGCTGGTCCTCTCTCAGGGAAAAAAACATCTTTGGATCTGAGAGAAGATCACTGTGGTACTAAGTACACCGCGGGCAACGCACGGCAGAGCGAACGGAGAGCCAGGAGCTGCGTCAGGGGAGAAGTCGCGATCGCCGTTGGGCTAGCTCCGGCTTTCACCCGGGCGAGCTCCTTTCAGCCGAGCCGCCGGGGGGCCGGCTCAACTCGAAGGCCGGAAGAAGCCGTCCGCTTAACGCGAAAAGTCTCGCGGGCATCGCTCAAGGCCCTGTTTCGGCCGATTAGCCTTTCCTTCAATTTCCAAACCTTGAAATATGCAAACAGCTCAGTGATATTTTTTTTCTGCGTGTTTCCGTAGGTATTCTGAATTCCTCTGTTCACTCCCGCAAAAACAAAACCCATTTTAAACCATAATAAGCTCTGTGTGATCCGGCTCTCCTCAATTTTCAGGTTAGTTTCTCTTATTGAAGTTAGCTGGGTAAAAGGACCCCTTTGAAAACTGTATCTTGTTTCTTTCCGCCGTTTACTCGAGATAGGGAGGTTGTGTTCGAGAGCCACAGAAAGCGGTTCTGAGAGCTCAGTGAGGCGTACAAACGCTCGATACGCCTATATCATAAAACTTACTGTAGCCATTACATTACGCTTTTAGACCAAAGCCTTCCCGGAAGCTTCTGAACATGCCTCCCTGTGAATTTTTATTTTGAGCATGAGAAAAAAAGCTTTGTGAGAGGAAGATAAGGGTGGGAACACTGTGGCACCTCAGCCGGGTTCTGCAGGGCAGCCGCCCGCTTTGTCCATTAAGCCAAAACAGGTGACGCTGATTGCGTCCTGCACTTTCGTCTCATCACGCCAGCAGAAATGCCAGCGTCCACACCTCCCAGGTTTCAGGGCTCAGCTGTCTTTAAGAGAAGGCCAGGGAGGAAGAGGGGCTGAGACGGAGGGACAAAGAAAAGAGAGAGGCAGAGAGAGAGAGAAAAGGGTGGTGAGAGATGGTTAGGAAGAGGAAGGGGGAAAAAGAGATGGTACGAGAGGAGAAGGGACCGAAAAGGAGAGGAAGGAGCGAAAGAGGAAAGAGAGAGAGTGAGGGAGGGAGAAGAAAATCAGGGCCAGGAAGGGAGGAGGGACACAGAACAGTGGGATGGGGGGGTCCTAACCCAGAAGCAGCGGGGTTAATGGAAGAGAATGCAAAGCGTAGCTGTGCCGACACAGCGGTCAGGTCCAGGGGTGTGGGCCTCCTCAGGAAAGGGAAAACACCTGTGCAGCTCATAGCTTCAGGTGTGAAAAAGGAAAGAAAATGGAGGGAAATCTCTGGGGCTATGTGAGGCCAGACTCCCTTTTGTCCTCCTGCATTGTGGGAATAAGTGTCTACATCGCCTCCGGTGTTACAATTTTCTTGTGTTTTTCCTTTTCACAGCACCTGTTGTCCCACTTCACACCTTTAACAATGGAGGCCATTATAAGGGTCTGAGCGCCACAACTTACACCATTATACCCAGCCTGGAGCCTGTGAGTGGGGCTTTTAAAATTTAATTATGTATTCAGTCATTTCTAATATTTGCTTTAGTTTGGGCAGGCAAGCCTGAATTTGAATTTCAGTTTGTATCATGGAACACCACATCATGGAACAGCCATAAGCTGTAAGATGACACACACACACACACACACACACACAGTCAGGAGCTGTGGGAGAGAGCTGGGAAATCAATACAGCTCTCAGGTCTCATTTAACTGGCACGGCGTAGGGCAGAAAGGCAGGATGATGGGTTTTTACGAGGGGGTCTAGAGAGAGAAGGCAGAGGTGGAGAGGTGGACGAGAGGGATTTCAAGATTCCTGCTTTCATGTGCGCGAGACTTTTTTCGCCGGACACTAATAGCGCCCATTTTCGTAAACGCAACCTTGTTTACCCCCGTGATAAAACGCCTCTGAACGGAATGGAGAAAATAAAAACCACAACAAGAGCGAGAAAGGTGAGAGACAGAGAGAAAAAAGAAATTCCTCCTATAACCGGCTTCGCTATGCCTTCAGGGCGAGGTTACTCTGGAGAGGAGGTTTCTCTGGCGTTTGTTCAGGCCCGCTGAACGCGGGGTTAAGAATCGCGCGGCGGCGCATGGTGAAGACCCGCGGTGTGCTTTACGCGGCCCTGCAATGGCGCACATCAAGCATCCATCTGCACCGAGCCCAGAGGACGGGGACCGGCCCAGAAAACGGCATTTTTCCTGGAGCCAGTCGACACCGCTGCGCCCCGCTCCGCGCTGGCACGCTGCAGTGCCAGCCTCTCTTAACCCGCGGCTAACGTGTCACTTCCTCCCGTCCCCTCCCCTCCCCTCCCCTCACTTAACGCCGCACTCCCTTAAAGGACACCATCTCTTATACACTCCTCTCGCTCGTCTCCTCTGGCCCCCGATCTTCATCGTTTTTATTTATTTATGAGGCTGTCCTCGGTGCTTTCCTGCTGAGTAGTGTCCCGCTCTGGCTCGAATCGAAAAGGCTGAACAGAAGACATTTTCAGTGCCGCTCAATGGACAAGAGAGCCATGGACAGGAGACCCGCGCAACCATTTGACGTCACTACCCAGAGTGCATTGTGACGGTAATAATAACAATGGCGACCTACGAGTCGATTTATTTTATTTTATTTCATTTTAAATAACTAAAATCTTTTGTACGGTTTTTATGACATGTTTATATAATTGAAGGCATTTAGACCATTTTAAGGCCTAAGCGTCTTAACAGGCGGGGTTTCCTTTAAGAGCCGGAGGCTGAGCCGGTCTCGTGGAAAGCCTCGCTATTTCCCCTGCGATGCGTTTACCTGACGCACCGCGTAACTAAGAGGAAGGAGCCGAGCGTGCGGGAAAGAGCACAGCTGCCGCCTGACACAAACAAATGACACGTTAGCCCGCCTGCCCGCCATTACCACCCAACATCCGCGCCCAACATGTGTTCCGCGTTGACTCTGCGCTCCGCGGAGCAGGGCGACGAAATCGAACGCCGGGAACACTGGCGGCTGGAGCGCGCGCCGCGCGGACAGCTTGCCGTTAAAACGCTTGGCTCGTTAAACCCTAGCGCGCTCTAAGGAGCTAACCGCAGGTCGCGTCACTCGTGGAAAACGTCCCGGTTTTTGAAAATACCAGGGATTTAAACGTGATTGCAAGGTTTCCGTAAAAGAACAGGGGCTCGATTAAAGCGGGAGGATCTGCGGTTTCCCCAACGCTGCGCACCGCTCCAGCGTGCCGCGCAGAGCGGTCTCTTCAAACCCGAGACGCCTTCGCCTTCCGTCTTCCGGCTCGTTCGGCTCTTGCGCTTGCCTGTTTTTTTTGGTGCTTGGGAGAAACGGGCCACGTGTGGAAAGCTCAGCTAGTTCCCTAGCCACCGCGATGTAACACAGCGCGGTTTAATGAGCTGAACACTATCCACCCCCCCCCCCCCACCCACCCACCCCTCTCCACCCAAACCTTCGCCAAACTGACAGCAGCTGATGCCCCTTTTTTTTACACGCGAGCGGCATCAAACGGGCCGTCTGAAAAGCCGCTTCTGGCCCCCGGTCCCCTCTCGCGCCGTGGCCCGGTGCCGCCGGGCGTCTGCCAAACCCCGTTACGGCGCTGTTTGCGCCGCGGCGGAAAAGCCGCTCTTAACCCTTCGTTCGGGCGCCCTGCCCTCGCAGGCAGAGGACACGGTCCTATTTTCGAAACCTTCACAACCTTTCTGGGTTCTCTCCACCTCCCCCGCAGCACTATTGCTTTCATTTTCTGTTTTTTTTTTTTACTCTTTTGAAAGTGTTTGACAGCTGCCCTGTACCTCCTGAGAGACCCGATCAGGATGACAGGAGCCTGAACATGAGCAAACGCCTTTAGAGGCCATTTTCAACAATGTGACTAAACGGGAGCAAAGACAATGATGTCTTCGTTGATTGTTAAAAACTTCATTAGCAGAAAACGGTTATTAAAGCGAAATTCCGCTTCATTATACTATTTCTTTATCTCTGAAGAGGGTAAAATAGAAGATGGAATTAATTGTTAACCCTTTCCAGTACCGTGTACACACGAGAGCCAACGTGCATTTTGCATTCGGTGAACGTATGCAGTGAAGTATCAAAATGGACGAAGATCGAAGTGATGCAAACATGCTCTCTGTGCTGATGCGTGAGCCTTCTCCATTCGGTTCATGTGGCAGGTGTTAGAAATGTGAGGATGATCTCTGACGGTTCGCTGGCGATACACTGAGGCCAGGGGAGGATGGTGCGTGAAGCTGCAAGGACACAAAGTCCAAGTCAGACTTTTCTCCCGTGTGTGGATGGCTACTTTTTTTTTACCTGATCCACCAGGAATTAGAGATTAGAGATTATAGCAAACTTGGAGCTGTGGGATCTGAAAAAAAGAAACCCAGCCCATTTATTTTGATGCGGGATTGGGCGCACCAGCGCACATGTCATACTGATGCCACAGAGCCACCAGCTCTGTTCACAGCTCTGTGCATGCATACATTCTCTCTCTCTCTCTCTTTCTCTCACATTCTCTCTCTATCTCTCTCTCTCTCTCACACATTCACTCTCTATCTCTCTCTCTCTCACACATTCTCTCTCTATCTCTCTCTCTCTCTCACACATTCTCTCTCTCTCTCTCCCTCCCTCTCCCTCTCTCTCACATTATCTCTCTTTATCTCTCTCTCTCTCTCTCTTTCACACACACACACACACTCTCACACACACACACACACACGCACACACACAGCACAGTCAGCAGTCCTAAACCCCCGTGGCAGTCACATGGAGAGCGGCTGGCCCGGGTGCCTGGCTCTGCAGGGACAGGGGCTCAGAGAGGAGGGGGACACAGGGCCTGGGATACGGCTGCTTTAAATGCAGGGGGAGAGAGGGGTCAGAGTTCAGCGGTCCCAGTCCGCCCGCCTCTGATTCACACATTTCAGTCCCGCCTCACGGGAGAGGAACCCCCGCCATGTTCCACATGTCTCTATTCACACGGCTCAGCTTCTCATTCGCACTGAGTGGAGCCAGTGAGATTAGCATCGCTGGATGAAATACAACACAGCGCAACAGTGAAATATGCTGTGCTGAGGTGTCTATCATTGTAATGTTCATCCATGATGACACACCACACACACACACACACAAACACACACATGCACGTGCATGCATACACCTGCACATGTATACGCACACTCACATGTACGCATGTACACGTACACGTACACACACACACACACACATATATTCATGCACATACACACAGAACATAATCAGCACCATCAAACCCGTAGTGCAGTCGCACAAAGTCTAGATATCTTTGCCAATTGTACATGTCCAGTGAAAATGCAAATTCAAAATGCATTAATTTCCTAACTCTGCATGAAGCAATAGCACTAATTTATAATATAAGTTAAAATAATAACCTAGCTGTATGTGAATAAAAAAAAGAACAAAACCACAACTGCAAAAAAACACATAAAACTATAAATTCTTTAAATTATTATTTCTTTATGTATAAATATGTCTCTGCTTGGTGCTCTTTGCATGACATGAAAGATCCCTTTGACACCTTTATAATGAGTTCTTTCTCTCCTGACAGAGGAGCTTCGACTATCAGAGTGACAGTATCGCTGGGGGCGACATCGCCATCCTTGTGACCCGAGATCAGCCAATTAAACAGCGCAGCGGATCCAGGGCCCGTGCACGCTCACGTTCGCTGAGGAGCGGGTGTGACTTTCGGAGAAAAATGCCCACGCCAGCTCCCCGGTGAATCCCCCCATAAAGCCATTCTCCCAAGCTCGCCAGAAGACCACTGGCGGACCATCAGCAAAAAAAATGTCAAATGAATTTGAAAAGGCAGAGCTTTACTTTATTTTCTTTTTTTACAAAAGAAATCCCTTATCCGTCCCTTTACTTATTCCTTCCTTTTCTGTCACTTTTTCCCTTTGTCAATTGAATCTCACAGCAGATTCACAATGCTCATGTGGCAGATTAACCTTGACCTGGGAGCTAGGAGAAAGACGGGATGTAGGTATAGAGGGAGAAAGCAAGGGAAGGAGGGAGAGATGGAGAGATAGAGGTGAAGGAGAGGGAGAGTGGTGGAGCGGGAGAGATCATTTTTGACAGGTTTAGAGGAAGCAGGGGGTGTAGAAGGATGGCGAGAAAGAGGGAGATGAAAGAAGGGAGAAGGAGAGAGAGAGGAATGGATAGATAGAAAGAGAGATGCACACGCCTGAGGGGAGAGCATTGTACTTTAATCGCACCTCTGGCTCCTCTCATTGACTCGTGCAGTGTTCATTATATTCCGAGCGCATTCACTATTTAATGTGTGTTAATATGCCCCATTAATGAAGATGAGGTTATCCTCATGGGCGAGTTCCTGCTGTTTTAATGACAATTAAATTGAATGATTAAATTACCCCGCATTACTTTAATACTTTAAAAACACAGCAAGATTTCATTTGAAATAAAATGTGCTACTGTCACTTGTTTACAGGCAAGCACAATAAAAACGTACATTTTAAAATGAAAGGTTTAATTAATTTTATACCCGGTGAGGAACTCATATTTTAGAGCCATATACAAGCAGTATGGGGCCCCAAATATCCTAGCCATTTATAAAGTTAACTTCCTTCTTGGGTTGCAACACTGTTGTGATCCATAAATGCACAAAGGTGTTTATAACTGAGAGTGTGAGACAGGGTGTGTTCCTCTCCCTGCTGCCTCCAGTATGATCAGTCTAAAAATGCTCTACTAAACCTGAAGTAAGCAAACTACAGCTTGCATTCCACAGCACACACTGATGAAATATCTAACACATATATTATGCATATTTCCTGTCTGTAATACAGGCAGCACACTGGCACCCTTATTGTAACATACCGACCATTACCTGTAACACAGGATGGGGTACACAAACACTGTCCCTGTAACACAATATAAAACAGACTAATACCCTGCCTGTAACACACTGTAGAACACACTAATGCCCTGCCTGTAACACACTGTAGAACACACTAATGCCCTGCCTGTAACACACTGCAGAACACACTAATGCCCTGCCTGTAACACACTGTAGAACACACTAATGCCCTGCCTGTAACACACTGTAGAACACACTAATTCCCTGCCTGTAACACACTGCAGAACACACTAATGCCCTGCCTGTAACACACAGTAGAACACAGTAATGCCCTGCCTGTAACACACTGGAGAACACACTAATGCCCTGCCTGTAACACACAGTAGAACACAGTAATGCCCTGCCTGTAACACAATATAAAACAGAGTAATGCCCTGCCTGCAACACACTGTAGAACACACTAATGCCTTGCCTGTAACACACTGTTGAACACACTAATGCCCTGCCTGTAACACACTGTAGAACACACTAATGCCCTGCCTGTAACACACTGTAGAACAAACTAATGCCCTGCCTGTAACACACTGTAGAACACACTAATGCTCTGCCTGTAACACACTGTAGAACACACTAATGCCCTGCCTGTAACACACTGTAGAACACACTAATGCCCTGCCTGTAACACACTGTAGAACACACTAATGCCCTGCCTGTAACACACTGTAGAACACACTAATGCCCTGCCTGTAACACACTGTACAACACACTAATGCCCTGCCTGTAACACACTGTACAACACACTAATGCCCTGCCTGCAACACACTGTAGAACACACTAATGCCCTGCCTGTAACACACTGTAGAACACACTAATGCCCTGCCTGTAACACACTGTAGAACACACTAATGCCCTGCCTGTAACACACTGTAGAACACACTAATGCCCTGCCTGTAACACACTGTTGAACACACTAATGCCCTGCCTGTAACACACTGTAGAACACAGTAATGCCCTGCCTGGAACACACTGTAGAACACACGAATGCCCTGCCTGCAACACACTGTAGAACACACTAATGCCCTGCCTGCAACACACTGTAGAACACACTAATGCCCTGCCTGTAACACACTGTAGAACACACTAATGCCCTGCCTGTAACACACTGTAGAACACACCAATGCCTTGCCTGTAACACACTGTAGAACACAGTAATGCCCTGCCTGTAACACACTGTAGAACACACTAATGCCCTGCCTGCAACACACTGTAGAACACAGTAATGCCCTGCCTGTAAAACAATGAGGAACACACAGCAAACTTATCATAAAAGTGTGCTGTGATACTCTTATACTCTGAGTGGGGAAGGGTCTAGTGTATGATTTGTTTAAATTGTTAATACTCATGTCCCACACTTTCTGACAGTGAAACATTTAACCCCAACCTCCATGCACACAAGCTTACCTCACCCCAACGCCCAAAGGACTGGCTATTTTACTGAGTGTTTGCGGGAGGAAATGAGATCCTAGCTGAACAGGGCATGAGAGATCACTCACCAGGATCCAATAGACCCATTTTCCATTGTCATATCCACTGTTGAGCTGGAACCAGACTGGCTTATTATAGCCCTTTCCCACTGTAGAGCTGGAACCTGTCTGGCTCGTTATACCCCTTTCCCACTGTAGAGCAAGAACCAGGCTGGCTCGTTATACCCCTTTCCCACTGTAGAGCAGGAACCAAGCTGGCTCATTGCACCCCTTTCCCACTGTAGAGCTGGAACCAGGCTGGCTCATTGTACCCCTTTCCCACTGTAGAGCTGGGACCAGGCTGGCTCATTATACCCTTTTCCACTGTAGAGCTGGAACAGGCTTACCCATTATACCCCTTTCTCACTGTAGTGATGGAACCAGCTGGAATAACTAAACAAATATATCTTACAAAATATAAAAAAAGAAAACAAAAAAAAAAACATGTTTTTTGGGTATGAGGCAAGATGAATCACGCTGATATTTATATAATGGTGGCGTAAATTCTGTACCGTAAACTATGAAAATATGTTTGTACAAGTGTTCCGGAGCAGCCAAGGACTTCTTGACTTTTCATGAGCTGGGGTATGCAATCTCTTCTCCACTGATTGGGAAGAAACGTCTTATGAATGTATGCGTGTGTTAATGTGTGATAGGCTGTAAAAAAGTCTTTGTCAGCTATTGTGCATAGGCAGCACAGAACAAATGAAAGGGAATAAGCATTGAACTGCTGAGGGACGGAGATTACGTGAACCACTCAGATAGTTAATGCCCTGTGATCCACATTCTTTCTCTCTCTCTCTGTTCTTTCATACTCTCCCTCCATAAAGACGTACTGGGCTCGTGATCAGAGGCTATCCATGGAGAGAGAAAGAGAGAGAGAGAGAGAGAGAGAGAGAAACCCCACAGCATTTCTCCATCCTCTCTTCCAAATACCGCTCCCCATCAAAGCATCTTGTTGGATGGCCTGAGTACTGCTGGAAATAGATCCTCCATGAAATAGAATAGAATAGAATAGAATAGAATTGGGTATTAATCCAAAAGCAGGTGGAGAATGTGCATATGAGCGAAGGAGACTGGTTCCAAGCCCAGAGGTTTTGGCTTGAGTTCAAATATGACATGTTTCTGTTTAATCCTTGAGCTTGCTACTTAACCTGCTACTTGCCTCAGTAAATATCCAGACAGATAAAGAAATCTACTGTGCAAAAGGCATATTCAACTATTCCTGAAGCTGAGGAAATGTATAAAAAAACATTTATTTGCTTTAATAACAGTGCCAGAATGTGTTCATTCTTACTCAAATTAAAAACTCTTCCAAGCATATCCACACAAAGTAGAGAAGACAGCCTTTAAAAACTTGTTTTAAAATAAAACAGCAATCTACAGAGAGGTCCCTGCAGAGTACTGTTTTAGTTCTTCAAAGCTTAATTAATCATTCTAGTTTTAATCTGCAGGCACAACACTCTGGGGTTTGTGGGTGTGTGTGTGTGAGAATGTGTGTGTGTGGGGGGGGTATATTTAATCAACTGTTTCACAGTCAGAAAACACACTGGAATAAAAGTCCATTTCAAATTTTAGATTTCAATAAAGGTAATCTGTTTAACCCCTTCACACAGATGCCATATAAGGCCATTCCTCACCCATTTAGAGGCTGTTCTATTTAAGGCTTTAAAACTCCAGATGTGAGCAACACAGAGACTTGACTTAAATTAAGCTTAGATTAGTGAATATTCATAATTTAGGTTAAAAAAAAAAGTGTCACAAATACAATTATCTTGGATAACATGCAGAAATTAATTTGATCTCCTTTAGTTTGAAATGAATTACTGAGAGATCACATATATAAAACAGTTAAAACTGTACATGTCCTCAACCACAAGTGCATAAGCAGTGTACCCTGGTGTCCCTTAGTGTCTCAAATTCTATCCAAAATGTCTAAATTTTGCATTGCTGTATATCATAACATAATAATATATTTCACTACAAATCAACTGTTTGAAACTCTAAAATGAATAAAATGCTTATTGTCCATTATAAAGCATAAAATTGTGTCCCTTATGATGGTTTAAGATAAAATCACATTGTTTTTTTTATGTTTCTCAGTACTCTACATCTTTTGCTGCATGGGAATAGGATGCCGTTTTACAAATGTTACTATTTATGATCCCTCCAAGGGAAATATTATGTTCAAGTAGCACATATCAGCACACAGCAAATTTGAATGAGTATTTCCATGCCCTAAGTGGCAAGCACAGCCTACGGAGATACTAATGCGGCAGATTATGCACAATAAGATTACAATCAAGAAATATTCTCCCATCAGAAAAATGTTGGTGATGTTTCGCGGTAAATTGGTCGGGCGCTCAATAATTGTTATAAACATCAAATGAAACATGCCATACAGCGTTGGAAAGCTTATACCGTCCTCTACTAGGTAAAAGATCCGTCAAACGTGAATGAAGTGAAAAGAGTTACAGTGCTTTAAAAAGCAAGTGGAGAAATGGTAAGATTGTTTGTTTATTCCATATTTAGATTCAGATATTGATCGCAGAATGACATGATTTAATTGCACAATAATGCCTCTTGTTTATTTGGCTACTGGGTGGCGGATAGTGGTGGTGCAGTGGATAGCACTGTCCTGGGTTCAAGGCCTGACCTGGACCTCTCTCTGAACTTGCATGTACTCTTTGTGTCCGCGTGGGTTTCCTCCGGGTTTCTTCCCACAGTCCAAAGACATGCAGGTAGGCTAATTGGAGACTCTAAATTGCCCAAGGTATGAGTGAATGGTGGGCATGCCCTGCAATAGATTGGCGGCCAATGCTCGCTAACACCCCCCCGACCCTGACCAGGATAAGTGGGCATAGATAATGAATGGATGGGCATTTGGCTATTCCGTGAGCAGACTTTTTCACCACTGTACCGGTATACTGTTGGCTATCGTTGGCTTCACCTTGTTACTGTGACGGAATGTGATTCTTTGGTGGCAAAAGAACATTTTGCAACAATGGTGGCACTTTGAAACTCGGTATTTAGCATAGTTACAGTGTATCATGTACTAATAAAGCTAAAGCACAGAGTATGTTGTTTCCACTCATAGTTTGGTTGCAGGATCACTGGATTTCAGAGTTGAGCAATCTCAGGATGCCAGTGGCCTAGTGCCTAGGGGGCTTGCATGAAGGGGTTAACTGGTATTGTGGCGGTCAGGCGACCAGAACGGAGGTTGAGAGCAATCCCAGTTGACCAAATAAAGTACATGTTTTTACATGCCACTAATCTGAGGAGAATATAACAGCCTTCCCAGAAAAGTTGGCTTGTGGCAACTAATCATCTGCTTCTCCAACTGCCATGGTTACAGTCTACATGGCATGGGCTGTTTTTGGCAGATTGTGGTCAGCTGACCATATCTATAAAAGAGGGTCTCATGATGATTACTTTCAGCTGCCTGCAATTGCCAGACACTGTCCCAATTTCCTTGCTCAAAGACCTTGACATCAGGGCATTTTACCTGTGCTGAAGTAAATGACTCAATGCCTGGGAGACTTCCAATACCGTATAAGTACACAGTGCTTTCATCAAGTTCCCTTTGAATTCTGTAAATTCAGGAAATGAATTGCTTTTCAATTGACAAATTATACAGATGCCCACAATGTTCTATGAGCATCATTCAGATGATTAATTGAATTTTAATTAATTTTCTAAATTGACCAAATTGAAATGGAATTGGTCCCAACTCTGGTTGCCATGGTGTAATGCATGTCCCCTACCTCCCCTGACTTATCCACGCCTCAGCACATTTTGCCTTGAACAGCACTGATGATTGGTGCAGACCATGAATATTCATAAGTGAACCAGCCTGGATTGATTACAGTTTGTCATAATAATTCATTGCGGTACATCTGGGTGGGGCTACAGCTGCTCTGTGCACATCAACAGCAAGTAGATTCAGGGATAAAACCTGCATATTCCCAACTGTCAATTAATATTTGTATGCCTGAACTACTGAAACTTATTAAATAATATCATTATGTAAAAAAAAGAGAAACATTATAACCTCATTTAAAAATCTCTGGGTACTTTTGAGTCTTAATTAATTCCAAAGACAACATCCACATGATAATAATAATAATAATAATAACAATAACAATAACAACAACAATAATAATAATAATAATAATAATAATAATAATAATAATTCAGGGTGGCATGGTTGTGCAGGGGCTAGCACTGTCGCCTCACAGCAAGAAGGCCGTGGGTTCGAATCTCAGCTTGGGGCTTTTCTCTGTGGAGTTTGCATGTTCTCCCCATGCTCCTCTGGGTACTCCAGTTTCCTCCCACAGTCCGAAGACATGCAGGTAGGCCATTTGGAGACTCTAAATTTCCCAAAGGTATGAGTGTGTGAGTAAATGGTGAATGGTGTGTGTGCCCTGTGATAGTTCAATGGCCTGGTCAGGGTGTATTCCTGCCTCTTGCCCAATGCACGCTGGGATAGGCTCCAGCACCCCCCGCGACCCTGCTCAGGATAAGCGGGTATAGGTAATGGGTGGATGGATAGATAATAATTCAAGGAGTTTTACCCAGCTTATGTTTTCACACACTATCCATACACACAGTTGGCTGTTTCCTTCTAGCAGGCCCTCTGGTAATAAACTCCACAGCATGTTCCATAGCAACCGCTCCGCATCCCGGCCCCTCGTATCACATCCTCTTTACGGCGCGCTGGTTTGCACTTGCCACGGCACAGATAACCCTGTTTTTAAGGTCGGCCCCAGGGGCGTGCGCGAACAATAACCGCGGGCGTGCGGTTTTTTTTCCCGCTCACATCCTCGCGGCGGCAGGAGAGGCCTGCGGTCTAATGAGATCTGACAGGGCAGGGCGTGGGGCCTCCCTGCGGGGATTTCGCACGATAGACCCGAAGCCGTTTTAGAGCCTCCTCCCACGCAGCCGGACTGATGTATCCTTGCCTGTTGTGTTTTCCCAACTCCATACCTACTTCCTGTTCCTCAGTCAGACAGGCGGTCAGACTGGATGGTGGCTCTGTTGACTCCCTAACTCCCATTTCCCACAGTAGATACAACACCTCTGCACCACTTTTAGAAACAATAAATCCAAACAGGCAAGTAAAAATATATAAACTTACCATATTAATAATAAAGTAGCAATACAGCATTTATAAGACATTTATAACAGCTTAATAGCACCTTAATGAACAGCGTCTCAAGCTTACACGGTTCATTATTTTTCCACTAACCAATGCAATGTTAATATTGCAAGAAATAATTTTACAAAACATGGCTGTACAGTATTTAAAATACTACTAAGTATGAACATAATTAATATTTAACATTAGAGATATTAAGCTTAAAAAAAACTGATCCAAATCATCCTTATTTGAAAATGAGGCATGGACAAGATTATTTTCACTGGGTGATTAAAATGTAGCGCAGAACCAGCCTGTGACCTGGTCTCTTCAGATCCAATAAGGCGAGATACATGCAACATCTGTGAATCATTTTTATCCAATGAGAAATCAGTAATGGTTCCACCCAAACCCACACAAAATGCACTACAGTTGAAGTGTTAGCACTCCCGTGGTGCTCGCTTGTAAACAGTCACTATTTTATAATCTACTGGCCATGCAGTGCTAATGGAGTGCTAGAAGAAATTGAAGAAGAGGTACAGTGGTTATGAATGATACCCTGTGGACACAGGGTATGCCATTGGCGCTACCTTGGCCAACTTGCAGTAATCCCATCATACACCTTGTCGTTGCATACAGTAGGTCATGAACTAATGACAAACATCAGGAAGGAGCATGCTAGGTCAAGGCTGTTGGGCCCTGCTCACTCAGGGAGGCACTGAGGCACTCAGGGAGATTTGTTTGCTTCTGTGCTACTCAGGAGTCTTTGAGCCACTCTATGCACTCTGCAGAACAATGCGAGAGAAAGCAATCAACTCATCATGTGACACACATACACAGAAAAGCACACTCTTTTATCCTGACTCTCACTCTGTTTCACACACACAAACACACACACTGAAACAAACCTCTTTCACACGCACAGAAATGCACACGCGCACGGAAACAAACACATCGCTACAGCTTTGTGACCAATTCCCCGTTACGGTGAAGAACAATGTGAAAAAGCCATAAAAATTCTTCAATGCATCGCAGTCATATCTGTCCCACAGAAAAAAAGGGCGAAGTCTTCCCATTCTCACACAGGCACAGAACGGCAAACAAAGATCCACAATGGAGGTAATCAATCCGGGCGGAGAATGAGGAGGATTACACAGTGTGAAGGAAGGCACTTCTTTAAATCTGCCAGAGACACAGACATTTCCCCCGTGGCTCTGTGTCCTCAGCAGGCTCAGTAAACATCACAACATCATTATTAACGCTGTGGAAAAAAAAAATAAAATAAAAAAAAAGAAACCTGACCCTGAAAACCATTTCTTCGAGACTGAACACAAACACACGCCCACCCACAGGCTCTAATGAAACTGCGAAGAGGAATTCCTCGGACGCCGCCGCAATTTAACCCTCTCCGCTACGTCTCCAGCCCGCCTGTAAAAGCATTCCCAGAAACGAGCAGCAGGGGGCGATGTCCTCACAGCCCAGTGAATGGGCAATGGAATGCGAGAGACATGGAAACGCACAAGTTGCCAGTTTCATTATAAGGAAAATAAGGCGCCCATCACAGACAAATAACCTGAAGTGACAATTATTAGATTTGTGTATTAAAAGCAGTGCATTGAAAAATCAACCCGACTGTGGAAGACAGGAATGGCATTTTATTCAAGGGTAAAAACGCAGTGTGTACAAACACACAGAGGCTGGAGAGTGACGTTTGGCACGTGAGGGAGGAATACGGAGACACGCGGCAGCCATGTTTCTCCACAGCGTTTGTTTGAGTGATCTGACAGTGTGACAGGAAGTCTAGGCCGTGGGTTTGTGAAAGACAGACAGTGAGGTGCCCGGTCCCATGCCAGTGCAGGTGAACTGAGCCAGCTGATAAGCCTGACTGGTGGGGAGGGGGGAGGGCAGTGATGAACTGATAAAACCGACGGGACATTCACTGCACATCTGTAACAGGAACAGGCACCTATCTGTTCCTCATCTTCACACCTCTGACACTTCTGCATCTGACACCTTTGCATTGATGGCTTAAGTCTCAATCAGTATACAGTAGCACAGGAACTGGACATGTGGAACAGATAGAGAGAGAAAAGAGGGGTGCAGCACAGACAGAAAGGAAAGAGGGGCATAGCACAGACAGAGAGGAAAGAGGGGCATAGTACATAGAGCGAGAGGGGAGAGGGTATAGTACAAAGAGAGGAAAGAGGGGTATAGTACAGACAGAGAGAGAGGAGAGTGGCATAGTACAGAGAGGAAAGAGGGGTAGAGCATAGTTGGAGAGAGGGGAGAGGGGTATAGTACAAAGAGAGGAAAGAGGGGTATAGTACAGACAGAGCGAGGGGAGAGTGGTATAGTACAGAGAGGAAAGAGGGGTAGAGCATAGACGGAGAGAGGGGAGGGGGTATAGTACAGACAAAGAGAGGAGAGACGAGTATATTACAGAGAGAGGGGAAAAGGGTATAGGACAGACAGAGAGAGGGGAGAGGGGTATAGCATAGACAGAGAGGGGAGAGGGGTATAGTACAGACAAAGAGAGGAGAGACGAGTATATTACAGAGAGAGGGGAGAAGGGTATAGGACAGACAGAGAGAGGGGAGAGGGGTATAGCATAGACAGAGAGGGGAGAGGGGTATAGCATAGACAGAGAGGGGAGAGGGGCACAGCGCACACACACACACACACACACAGGAGATGGGCAAACGGTAGGGCGAGCTGGACATAAATAAGTAGGCCAGAGCAGTGCTTGCGTTGGCTTTCCGAATGGGAACAGCGAAAGGACACAAACGATACCTGCATTAATTATCAGGGAAGATTTTTCTAATTACTGAACATGATACCAGTAAATGAAACTGAAAACTCATTAGCCTGGATTCCAAAGACAAACTGAAAGCAAGCAAGGCAATCAATATGGGAGGACATGAAGCTAGAGACAAGAGAAACATAAACAATGAGCAACGGAGAAGGAGGAAAAGATAGCAAATAGGACCAAACGAACGCGAGAGAAATGAGTCCCTAATTCAAAAAGAGCTTACGCGAAACCATTTCATTAAAGGGCATGAGCATATCTACTAAATGCAAACGACATATTGCTAACTTTGTTTTTTTTTAAAAATATATTATTCTCCTCTTAATGGGCATGGCAGCATTGTCACACGGGAAATGTCACAGGTCAGCATTCTCCCGTGAGCTGAACTGCGCTGAATGCAATATTGTGACAAGTACACATAAACATTCATATCCCCCGCGCTGCAAGGGCTAAGGCATGCAATTTTTTTTTTGTACAATTGCGACAGCTGAAAGGAAACACTTTGAGCTGTCAGTGCTATCATGCAATTTCAGCTTCCCAATTTTTTTAAAAGTTGTGTTTGCTGTTTGTCTCTGTTTCCGTGGCTTTTTGTTATTGCACTGATGTTAGGTCGAGCACTGATATTAGGATGCATATTAGTAGATGCTATCACCAACGTTTGTCTTCAGCATTTTACGTCTGCAAACCCGCTGTGGAAACACTGGCAATGCAGCCAAGTTGAACAGGCTGTGCTCCTTCATTAGCTTGAGTTTTCTTGAGTTGCAATACTGTGCTTATACTGTATATATACAGTATACTGAGTTAGCAATACAAAGGCATGCTTGTCATGCTAATAAAGGTAGAGAGAGAGAGAGAATGAGAGAGAGAGAGAGAGAGAGAGAGAGAGAGAGAGAGAGAGAGAGAGATCAAGAAAGAGGTCATTCTGGTCATGAGACTCACTAACCAACTAATATCAAATCCAGATCTTATAGACCAGCACTGCATTGCAATTACAAATTGGAGTGAACCATATAATTAAACAAACAAATTATGCCTATCTGGAACATTGGAATAATCAAACCAAACCACAAAACAAGCTTAATTGCTATTTGGCCCAAAATCAAAAATACAATTTGGCAGAGTATCTCCTCACTATCAAAGATACAAATAAGAAACAAATCTCAACCCCGTACAGGCTCAGTAACCACACCTTAGCAACTGAAAAAGGTAGACACAAAAAACATGCCTACCCATACAAGAACGCATATATGGTCACTGCAAGACAGGAGAGGTAGAGACAAAGAAGCACTTCCTATAGTGAAACATATTAAGACTTAAGATTCAGACCTTATTTTACAAACCCGGTGTTGTATATATTCAATTCCCACCCAAATTTGGAATGTCCAACTGTCTACAACTGCAGCATGTTCCATGTGCAAACCACCCTGCCAATTCGGGGGCTATGAGAGTTCTCTGAAACAGGTGGTGTCGTCAGATGCTTCTCAAGCTAAGCTTGCACAGAGTGGTGTCAGAGGAAGACCTTTCGTATGCAGCTTTGAATGCTGGCTTACGAGCAGCTTTTTCAGAAGGTGGGGGTCACTTGAGATTGATGAAAAGCGGGTTCCTATCCGAATGATCCCTCCCACTCCTAGGGTGATGCAGACGCCAATTACACATCGCCATCCGGAGCTACCAGCCATAGTCGTTGGCACAGCCCAAATTCAATCCCAGGCTGTGTCAGAAAATCATATTTTAATGAGATATCAAAATTCCAAAACGAATTTTGCTCTCTTACAAGAGAGTAAATGCTGAGAGTCCATTTCAGGGAAGGACCAACAGCCTCACTTGAGCCTGGGTCTTACGACAGGGGGTGCAGAGCCAGTTTAGGGGGCCCCTTTGACCCAATTACTGCATTTTTGATAATGACTGTGACCGGATGATGCGTGTTTCTGTCTGCATATCACAGCTCATATCTAGCTCATATGACCACAGCAATTGCAGAGGTGATACATCACAAACACAGTCAATAAAGCTTTTTATGCACTGAATTGTAGGTATCACCTGCAGCCCTTTACTCTGTGAAAATGTAGAACTCGGCCAAGACGGCCACGGATCGAAACATGGCTGGTGGCAACACCCCAATAAACTCACTTGTGAGAGAAGAGTGTCTTCTACAGTACCTTCTTTGTTTGTTTAATCACTCTAGCTACCGTGTTATACTCATACTCCAACAGACAGGGTGATATTAATTGCCAAAGTTAACTATGGTATCGTGCCTTTTTCACTTTCAGCAGCATTTTTAGACGCTATGCCTTCATTTAGGTTGGGGGAGAACCAGCACAATTGTAAAGTATCACAGTTGTAACAAAATGCATTTTGTCACCCAACAATTTAAGCACGGATGGGAAAATGCATCAGTATATACGCTGTGAATGTCCCCAAACTGACCTGCAAGTTAGAACTCTCTCCATTGAACTCTGCATGAGTTATAAAAATAAAATAAAAACTGTTTTTCACACGCTTAAGTAAATTCATGAGATGGTAGTTTCTTTTTCTTCTTCACTTTGATGTTTGTGCTCATTAAAACCAAAACAAATACCGTTTTGATCATTTATCTCCCAGTTCTAAGTCAGCATGGGTTTGACTCGTAGGGGAAAGTCACAATAAATGTAACATGTCAATACATTAATGTAAAATGTGGCTACCTTTGACATTTCAGGTTAGTACATGTGCAATTCAGAGCTCTATCACCTCTCAGTGGAACGAAGCAATGTGATAGCATTTGCGGGAAATATAAAAACAGTTTTAGAGCAAGCTTAGCAAAAATCTGTTCTGGAAGTAATTTTTGGTTATAACACTTTATTTTATACACAATTAATTAAATCATACAAAAAAAGTTATCTGTCTTTAAATTATTTTCAAAGTATATTCTAGCAGGAATTGGATGCTAGGTGCCAAATATATAACATTTTTTCCTAAAGGACACATCAACAGAGAAACACGACCAGCTGGACTTGGCACTTTAATGAAATAAAGACAGAAGTATGTGGGTCTGAGAAATCAATTTGCAGTGTTACCAGTTCTACTGCCAGTTAAAAATACAACATTTTCAACAAAGGGTTTTTAGTCAGTTCATGTGTGCAACTGTCTACAATATGTCAATTAGGCTACATCAATTTTCACTCTTGGCTAAGGCTATTGAAACATAAGGATGGACTTAATGTTCAGTCAACCGTTTGTTAGTCAAGTCTTTTTGTTGTTCTTTTTAAACACATGCTTCTAACGCCTGAGCAGCCATCACTCTAAAACTCATAAATAGCCCAGCATTTATTGTAGTCATGGGGTGGGCCATGTACAAGAGAATATTTCATCTTTGAAATTGAGTAGGCCAGCCACTGACTCACTACATTGAACATTCAACGTTCCAGTGATAGGGGCCCCCTTGATGGAGCATAGGTACCACTGATTCTGCAATGACCGTGCAGAATTAGAACATATTTCAAGGTTGCTAGACCACCATACTTTGATCACTATACAGGCTAGATTATGGCAAACCTGTTAGGTACATAGGCTACTCATATCATCACTATTGAAATCTATGTGGCAGTGCAAGCTTGGGATTTATGGGCCCCTTTATAGGGCCCCAGGGAGTGGGACCCCAGCGCCGCCGTACTCCTTGCAGGCCCCCAAGCTCTGCTCATGCTCGCAGCTCAACGTCTCGGCCTGCCCCAACCTGAGGGACAGCGAGCAAACATCTCATAATAAAGTGTTGCCTGTACATTGGTAAAAACAATAAATTGAACTGAATGATATTAAATACCTAATAATTATTATATCAATGTCATTATTTATGCTGTTGTTGCAGAGAGAAAGCGAGAGTGAGGGAGCAAAAGAGAGAGAGAGAGAGAGAGACAGCAAGAGAGAGAGAGAGAGAGAGAAAGGGAGAGAGAGAGAGAGAGAGAGGGAGATATCACACATAGCCAACTCAAAGTTTCCTCACCCTCCTCGCATTTCCTCATGAACTTGGGGTGGGACGGGCCTTTTAACTCCGTGGCTCATTACGTTTCACTTTGAGCTTCACAGTCATTGCGACTGACAGCCCCATTAGGAGAAAACTGGAGATACGCATGGGGGCGGGGGGGGGGAGGCAGGGCGCTGCTCAGCCTCGACTGGCTTCTGAGACCACACACAGGCTGCGCGAGTGAGCCAAACGATGACACGTGAATGTGCGATAATGAAAGGTGTGACACTCGCTAATGAGAAAATAAAAGTTTCGTTTAGTACCAAAACCCGACTTCTCTGCCGAGATGTACCTGCGCTCGTGTGTGTGTGCGTGCGTGTGCTGCCGCGTCAGTCTTCCACACGAACAGGTCACTCTTCCGTCTGCTATAGCTCAGGATTAGGGAGGGTACTTTAGGAATTCATTACAGGGAAACCAGCAGCTCTAGAGATACATACCTGCTAGCGGTGGTTCCCGCTTAATTATGTTTGAACTCAGCTTGCAGGTGAATGAACTGAACTGCAACACCTCTATTTGCACATTTAGTTCTCACTCTATTTGCCCACGACTGCTAGCAGGTGGGTCTTCTTTAAATATAGCTGAAGACATATTGAGCCGATGGAAACAGTTACGACAAAGATGGATGCCTTTGAGCAGGGCAGGGTGTGTTTATTAAGAAGCTCCCGAGCAGGAACTCACTGAACAGGGAGGTACGCCCACAGATGAATGAGGAGACAGTCAGTGAACAACTTTGTGTATACAGTTCTGAACTAAAAAAGTTAAACGAAGGCTCTGAAGAATCAGTGATGCCATTCACTACTGAACAAAAACAAACTGAAAGAACTAAAGGAACTTATCAGCAAAAAATGGAAAGAGATGAAGCAAGCAGTCAAGTCCTCCACAAAGGAGAGGTAGGCTGCTGCACAGTTCTTGTAAATGCAATGTGCTGCTGCATAACTTGCAGAGGTTTTACAATGAAGAAACGTTATGTGAGCAGTGGTATTGATGCACTGACATTAATTTACTGAGCAAACTTGCCAATGTCGTAATCAAGATTTTTATGCGCAAACCATCATTTTTTGACAGTAGGATATTCTTCATTAACCTGATCTTGAATTTCCTCTTTACTTGCCTTATTATTATAATTACTATCATATTAATAATATATTACCATATGAATAATATGATAATGTAAGCCGATTATATTAATTAGCTTTCCATGAAACAGTAAATTCCACAATGTTTGGTCTGTGTTTGGTCTGCAGTTAAAAGTAAAAAAAAAAAGAAAATGACTTTACTTATTAGCTTATAATGTACTGTCACATTTAACGCAGTCGTACCAAGGAAAAGGTTGGGGAGGGTGAAGGATAAATATCCTAAAAGTACACAGCTACTATCAGCAGATGGGATGACTTGTCTGTCAACGATTGTGTCTGTCTGACAGATAACCCGTCAGCACTGTCACAGGATATTTCCTGTTTTGCCAACGGAGTTAGGCACTAGTCTCAACAATGCGCTCAACAATCAGTCAGGCAAGAGCAGATGAAGAGAACCCATGGCCAATTCCATTTCTTTTAAATGGTAAACATGTTCATGCAGATTACAGTTGAGTTTTTTAAAAGTGAGAAGTGAGGTTTCAAATGTGAGTTAGACAGGCTTGACTGCAGGGAGGAATCGCTGAACGAATCTGTGCTGAAGGAATGCAGGCTCCATATGGGCCCTATGAGTTGTTTGTGAATGAAAAACTAGCTGAAAGTACCAAGGGCCAGATTTACTAAAGGATTGCAACTTCTCCAACGCAAAAGCTGTTGTTACAAGTTCGCAATATCTACGTCAGATTTACTAAACAGTCGCAATGGGTCCAAATCGCTGTTAGGATGTAATTTAGGAGGATTATGTCACTGCAACTTTTCATCTGATGCATAGTGTGTTCATGCACATGTATACCTGGAGTGAACATGCTCAAACAGGGTGGAGTTTATGTAAATCAGGTGTAGTATTTACATAGTATTAAGTATTCTGTCTAATTTAGTAAAACATGCATCAATGGCAACTCTCCTCTTTGCGTGAGAACTCCTGAAAGCAGGCGGTAATTTGTCTGTGCTGGTATAGCTTATAGCTCACACACAGGGTGCCGGAGAAGGGTGTTGGGCTGTACACACATCCTCGGCAGTGAAATCAGTTTCCCTTGTGGGCTGCGTAGGGTGGACATGAACAAAATGCATTGTCTGATACAAAGCACTCTGGGAAAGAGACTGGATTTTAAATGGTTTTCACGCGTTTCTACTAATCACTTCTCATTTATTATCAGATATAACATCAAATTATATATTTTTGAAAGTACACAATACTTCTATCGAAGTCATCAGCTAGCAGTCAGCGTAAAAACACAGTTCTGAATTTAAACAATTGTTCTGCATATGCATTCAGTCTGGGTAATGTGTTAATGACCAGCTGCCAGTTTTAACTTCAGACGCCCTGTAGCTTTCTCCCATCACAAGTTCATCCGTGACAATTCCTTCCACCCCCACGTCTTGCTCACTGTGCTGGAATTTTCCACCTGTTGTTCTACTGATGTTAATAGACTGCCACCTGTGTCTTTTGCCCTCATAACATTTTTATTTTTGAACGCAACTTAAAATCATATCATCCTATCTTTACATTGTCTACTGTACACCTAACTAATTCATTTTGTATATGCTGTCACTCCATATGTTTACTTTATTAGTTTATCCCATTGGTGTTGTATTCCTATGCTATAATATGCCATTGTGAAGCAGGGACTGAACAGCCCACAGATCCTCTTGCAGACTATTCCAAAGGCTGGGGCCACAGACACTAAATGATGCTCTGCCAAAGGTCTGAGTCCTGACTCTAGGTGTGAATAATAAGTTACTGTCAGAGGATCTGAGGGCCCTATTAGGCACATACCTTAAAATAAAGATAGGTAGGGGAAGGGTGCTAGGCCATGGAAAGACTTGCAAACTAAAATAATATGTTTTAAATCAATCCAAAAACAAACAGGCAGCTAATGTAGAGCTTTTAAAACAGGAGTTATGTGCAGTTTCTTTTTTGGTTTTAGACAGCAAACAAGCAGCAGCGTTTTGGATTAACTGTAAGTGATTGATAATGGATAATGACAGACCAAAAAAGGGCATTACAGTAGTCAAGTCTGTTCACAATAAAAACATTTATTAGTTTCTCAGCACTCTCCTGTGTTAAAATTTGATGTACCTTGGCAATGGATTTAAGATGATAAAAAGCCGATTTCTTTATGCACTTCATATGAGTCGCAAAGTTAGGCTCAGGGTCCATGATCACACAAAGGTTCTTTACCTGGTTTTTGGCATAGTCAGATAGAAACCCAAGTGAAGGGACAATTTTTTTCCTTTGGGTCTTTGAACCTACAAGAACCTCTGCCTTCATCTGAATCAACTGTAGGAAAACAGTTGACGTCCAGATCTGAATGTCTGAGATACAGTTTATAAGGCCTTCCAATTGCCTTTTATCATTGGGGGACATGGAGATGCAAAGCTGGGTACCATCAGCATGGAACTGTATGCCATGCCTCCGGATAACACCTCCCATAGGCAGCATATGAAGATGAAAAATGACTGGTCCTAGAATTGATCTCTGAGGGACACCACACTATCAGAAGTGTGCTTATCCAAGTTAACAATGAAGGAACGGTCCATGAGTCAAAAGCAGTGCCTGTGACACCCACCCATTTTTCTAGTGTGTATAAAATAGAATTTCATAGTCATCAGTGACAAAGGAAGAACTTAGGTCTAATACAAGAGTACAAGCACAGGAACAGAGGGACTTTTATCATCAGCACTTCTTCTGATGTCATTCACAAGCCTTGCAAGAGTAGTCTCTGTACTCTTCCTGTATCTAAAACTGAACTGGAAGTTTTAAAGAGTTCCATTTGAGCTTTAAAACTCATTCAATTGTTTTAGCACTAATTTCTTAAGCATCTTACTATGAAAGGGCAGGTTAGAAATTGGTCTAAATGGTTAAGAATAAAAAAGGTGCTTTTCTTTAAAAAAAAAAAAAAAAGTTTCACTAGAGTAGTCATGAGAGCCAATGGGAACTCCCCAGTTTGAAGGGAGCAATTAGCCATACTTCAGACATTGTCAGATAGAGCACTAAAATCCATTTTAAAAAGAGAGGTGGTGTTAGGGTCCCCCTAATTTTTAAAGACTGGTTGAGGACTTGAGTTCAGTAAAACTTTGCACAGCATGTCATGATTAACAAACAATCTAAGATGACTCTTCATGGAGGACTAGGGGGTTCTATTACATCAAACTCATGAGAAGGGATTTTAATATCAGAAAGAATATTTTCAACTCTGCCCTTGAAAAAAGAATCAAATGCTGTGCATTTTGATATGAAGGAAAAAAATCACTTGTGTGGGCACAGGGAGGATTGAGAAGGCGGTCGATAGTGGAAAAGAGCCCTCTGGGGTTATTATAATGAGCAATCATCATTTTTGAAAAATGCTGCTGTCGAGCCAACTTAACGGCCTTATTGAATGCAGTCATTTTCTCTCTAAATATGTCATGAAACACCTGAGATTTATTTTTCGTCCATCTCCCCTCTGCCTTATGACAACGTCACTTAAGCTCTAGTGCATAGGTTCCCAAACTTTTTCTGATGCGGCACCAAATGAATGTTCACAAATTTAAGCAACCCCAACACCCCACATAGTACATACACACACACACACCTTGTGTCTAACAACACCCTTTAGCCATCACTACTTTGGTGAAACACCACAACATATCGTGCCACATTGCTTTATTATAGTTGGGATGCTGTGATGTTCGACATGCAGCCTACATTCACATATTTCAAAGAGACCAAAAATTACTATTATAATTTTATATACAGTTGAGCTTATGTCCCATTATCAATTAATTTATCAGAAAATATTTGTTAGCCAATAATCTAACATTATGTAGTGCTGGTTTCAGAGAAACTGAGTTGACAGAGGATAAATTATGCGTAGTGGAAACCATGCAAACCATTCTAATCTCAAATAGATTACAGTGATTCCTTACCAATTAATCACAAAAACATTTATAGGCCTCTTGCCCATAACTACAGGGATGACTGTAGCTGTTCAGTTAGACCAGTGGTCTCCAACCCTGGTCCTGGAGAGCTACAGGGCCTGCTGGGTTTTGTTTTCACCTTCAAATCAGCACACAGTTGAGACCCAAGACACCAGGTGAGTTGAGTTAACTGTGTAATCAACTGCTCTAATTGATTCATGAAGTGCTGAGTCACTATGAAAACCAGCAGACGCTGTAGCTCTCCAGGACCAGGGTTGGAGACCACTGAATTAGACTGTGCTTCTGTGCAATGGTCTGCCAGCCAGTAGGGGGGGCAAGAGAGCCTGACGGTGTGAAACAGAAATGGTGTAGAAGAAGAGTTTGTGGAGTTGGTGATTAATCAGGTGCATGGGGCAGTGTGTATCATGTGGAATATGTTTGCAGATAGCACACGTGTGGCTGGGATGGTTGCCACCGCTATTAACAAAAGACAGGCACTCCAAAAAAAAGGTTAAAGTTATCAATAAAGACCTTGTTTTGTGATATGCACACTGATTGTAGCCATGAATGGAGACTGAGCAGCCTACTAAAATGACCAGTACCTCGGTTAAGAGAGGGGAGGAGTCCAGAGATAAAAACACGCTTCCCGCAGCCTTTAAGTACATTACAAAGACAGTTAAAATCCTATCTTAAGATCTCTGATTGCTGGTGAGAAGTGTCATTGGTGCCAACATGGATAATTACATTCTGAATGGAAGGATGATTAATCGGTTTTTCCTTTAAAATATCTAAAAGCCTAGCACCTGGGAAACAGCGGGTTACCGCTAATTTTGACCTAATCCTCCTTACAATGGAATCATCAACAATCAGCGAAACCGTAAGAGGAAGTGGTGAAGGGTTCCTGTACGAGGAGGGAGATGCAGCCGCCTGCAGGTCAGCTGGCTGAGCAGCAGTGGCGCGCGGCTTCATACAGCAGCCAGTGGGAATGGCCAACAGCCTGGGGACACCCAACAATGGTCGAGCTGTAGGAACCAGGCAGGGGAGCTCCTGTTCCTCCAGAATGTCAGGCCTGTTGGGCATCTGGAAGTCCTGAGGTGGAGAGGGGCACCGTGTTTACCCCTCCGGAGCATGAGTCAGTGGCTCCGTTTGATATGGACCGGGTCTAAACTCTCAGCTGGACCCAACAATCTTTTGCCTGCGCTGTGGCAACCACAGGATATAGGACCATAAAGTCCAGCTGTCCTCCAGCCGTGGTGGAGGCAGCAGGATTTGCAGCGACCAAGGGCTCTAGGAGCTGCTCATCTACTTTGACCCAGTGGAGGACAGATGTTCTCCACTCCAGCTTCATGAATTTCTGCTAATGACAGAGACTGCCTTCACAGCCGGACAATGAGGTGAGCGGTGGCGTGATAGAGCGAGCCCAAAACGGCTGTGCGTGTCTGAGACTGCATCTCCATTAGCAAGCCGGATAGCAGAAAGCAGCATAAAATGGCGATCTGTAACACAGTTTCGTTTGATCGTTTCGGCTTAGTAAAACCGGATGAAAAGCTTATAAAACCAGGATTATCTCAAACAACAAATCGATAAAATAATAAAATGCTCCCTCGCTGTTTGTGCCTGGTTGCTCCACATCCATTGCTTAGCGCCTTGAAATCAGGACGTGTATGCACCCCATATTGTTTCTGACCCTTTTCTTGGGTGTCTCCTCCCACAAAACTGCAAATGAGGGCGTTGAACTTATTCGATTGTGTAACTAGGACCATGCTTAGTAGGTATCTGTGACTGCAACTGAGCTGCAATATAGCAAATGTTTTGCACTGCGACTGCTTCCTTCGTAAATCAGGCCCCGAGTTTATAGATGAAAGAGCCAGTGAATGAATTTCAGTCGTCTGAATCACATGATTCGAGTCACTGAAAAGAACGGAAAGACCCACCACTCATTCACACCCCAGGTGGCTTTAATTACATGCTGCTGATTATACAGAGGGTTTATAATCACCCCGCCCCGCTCCCCACCCCATCCCTCGAGACCCACCTCCTCTTCTCCTCTGGGGCAGGGCACCCCCCCCCCCCCCCATCTTAAGAGCTTTGCACTTCCATGAAACTGAACAGGATCCCAGTAGAGGGGGAGTTCCCTACGACCGGTGACGTTTCCCCAGCATGCAAAGCCAGCTCGTTAGGCAACCGCAAAACCAGAGCCGATGTTCCGCTTAGCCGCACTCTGAGAAAACAAAACCCGGCGTGGGGACGAGTCAGTTCTACGAGAGATGGGAACCGCGCAAGTGGGGGGGCGGAGCCTGTTCGGGCCGCCCTTGATCTCTTCCCTCGCTGGTTTCACTGGGGGAAACGCGAAAGCAAATAACAAGACAACAACAAAAAAAACACTTGATCTGTGCGTACTTTGATCTGAGGGCGCTTATTTTTCTTCCAGACTATTCCGTCAAGCAGCTTTTGTGAGGCTGCACTCTCAGGAAAAACCCTCTGGGGTGGTGGTGGGGACCGTGATTAGCAACGGAGCCTTTTCTGGGAAACAACAACCTCGCGCAAATGATGATTTTCGGATTCGCGGGCGACAGCGTATGAACGCGAGCGGGAAGCAAAGATCACAAGCGGCGGAACGCTACTCAAAGCCGCCATCACTTCACCATCAAGGCCCTGCCTGCCGTCTCATGCGCGCGTGGCAGGCTTGCGTTCCCGCTAGGATTTAGCGCTGAAGAAACACGCAAAGGCAAACTCCTCGCTCTGGGCTCGGTGCCAACCGGCTGTCGGATCTACCGTTAGCTGACGCTAGGGCTCATCGCCCTAGGGCCGGTTTTGAGCGCGAGCGCCTGTGGCGCCCCCCGGCCAGGGCCCAGATTCGACTACGGCGGGTCTGCGGTAAACGCAGCTGCTGGCTTTCCGCGCGTTTCTCTCCGCGTAAGACTGACGGCTGCACGGCAAAGGAAAAAAAATCAGCGGAATAAGCAGCTCTGGAGGTGTCCCCCCGGCCTCCTATCTGCAGAGGGGCAGAGACGGCGGAGGCGCTGACCTGACTCCTTCGGCCCTTCTGAAATGGGGGGGGATGGAACCGGCCGGGCGGCTTCAAACCGCCCAGTCGGCTGCGGGCTGACAGCCGCTGTGCGGGCTGGAACCGAGGATGGCAAGAGTTCAATTACCGGCTTCAAACAGAGACAACGGGAGAACAGAGCAGGGGGGTAATCTACTGTCCTGCACACTATCAGAGATGCACTGACCGGGGAGGGAGAGAGGGAGGGAGGGAGGGAGAGGGGGGGAGAGAGAGAGAAAGAGAGAGAGAGAGAGAGAGAATGGGAGAGGGGGGTTGGAGAAAAGCAGATATGTGCCACCACAGATGGACAGAGCTACTGACACAGGGGCAGAAAGCAATAAGGAAAGAAACACAGAGACACAGTGAGGCAGAGAGCTAATCAGAGAAACGCACACTAAGAGAGTGACATAAGGATACGGAACCAGAAAGACGCAGAGACAGAGCGATAAGGGCAGAACCACACAGAGTCACATCCAGAGATCAGGAGAGTTTCAGAGCGAAGGAAGAGACACGCCGATGCACAGCAAGACAGAGACACGGGATCACACGCACAGGGAGACAGAGCCAACCAGAGGCACAAACACGGCAAAGAGAAGACAAACACAGGGTCACACAGAGTCAATACCAATACACGCTATACGCCGCATGCTATTTGTTAGTGTCTCTATTTAGATATTTATGTTCTATGCTACATTCACCTAGGATAAGAAGAAATCACAACATCCAGCGAGGACACACCCTACATCACACCCCCCTCCATCCCCCCAACACCCCTCCTCCAACACCCTTCCCCCTCCCCCCGCCACTACGTAGTGTCATCTGTCTGGGAGACCCCCTCAGAGACAACGCTTGGAAATGGCTACGGATCTTATTAAGATAAGGTCCGATCATTCAGATAAGAAACTGCCACATCCAGTTTGTTCTCGCCAAAAAAAAAAAAAAAAAAAAAACCATCAGAGGATGGACACCAGACTGGGTTTGATTCATTAAACCCATGGATTTATTTATAAGCAGTTGGTAATGAAATGGCCTGCAGGCACTGATCTGGGCAGGCTTTGGATCAGCTGCACCACGGCTGGGCCGAGTCCCATCGGCGTATTTAACGGTGTCGCGGCTGCCGAGCGGCGGGCGCGGGCGAGGCGCTAATGCTAACGCTCTGTGCGGTTACGCGTCCCGCGGCTCTGAACCGGACCCGGAGAGCGCCCGCGCGAAATGCGGTCGGGGCCAACTTGAGGCGGAGCGTGATGGTTAGACACCACCCTGCCGGGGGGGGGGGCGGAGGGGGGAGAGGGTTCGGTTGGCGCGGTATCTCGGCGATAACCGTAATAACCGCGGCGGGCCGCGCGCGATACCGCTTAAACTGCGCGGCTCGGCTGGCCAGCCGCACCGTGAAAGCGGCAGCTGGCCGCACGTTCTGGTGGAGCCACATGCTGTCGCGCACGTTCCAAAATGGACAGGAGGCGGGCTGGAGCAATGGAACGGGCCTGAAATCATGGCTGGACATCCTAAATGGTGAGATTACTGCAAAATGGGGGTTTGGAGATGCTTCAACAAACAAACACACGGAATTGGTGTCACGCAAAAATAGGAGGAGGAACTCCAGTCTAAGTTTGTGAAGGTCCATGCATTATCACACAACATCCACATCGAGTCATGAGGGGAAAGAAAAAAAAAAGCAGGACAATTTTGGGCAGACAGTTTTAAAAGGCTGGCAGTTCAGCAGAGACTTCAAAACCTGTAAGTAGAGCATCACAAGCCTTTTCTGAATATTACAGAGAGGGCTGTTAGGCCGCCTATACACACACACATGCACACACACACACACACACACACACACACACACACACACACACACACACACACACACACACACATACACACGCACACACACCTTTTTTTCGGCAAAAATCTTCCTGATTGCGTATTCACACTACCCAGTGCTGTAGTTGAACTGTGAACTGTGTTCAGATCTATCACATGTTCAGGGCATACGTTCTTCACATTTCAGTGCTTAGGAGTAAAGGAGTTTTAATAGTTTAAGAAAAAGACACACTTGAGGCTTCAGTGTTCAGATATGCCTTGTCAGTATTCAGAGAGACATGATTACCCGACCAGTGTTTACTGAAGTCATGTCATATATAAGCACTGTTAAGAAAATGCATGCGTCAGCTGTCAGTGTCATGCTCAATCAACAACTCAGGCCAGAAAAGATTCACTACTGTTCAAGAGTGTCAATATTAATCAGCGCTAAGGAGAATATCACTAGCCTCACCAGGGTTCAGGAGAGATGTTTGATGAGTCTAGGACTGACAAGCTTTTATAAGCATCGGTAACAGAACTTTTAGTCTTTAGTCTTTAGAAGCTTTGTTTTTCTCAGTGTTCAGATAAGACAAAATTTTAGGAGAGTAAGGCTGATTCAGTGCTCAGAAAAAAAAGTGTCAGTGTTTAGGAGAGAAAGCTGTCAGTGATCAAGAGAGAAAAGTGTCAGTGCTCAGGAGAGAAAGGTTGCATCAGTACTCAAGAGAGAAAAGTGTCTGTGCACAGGAGAGAAGGTTTGTGTCTGTGCACAGGAGAGAAGGGTTGCATCAGTACTCAAGAGAGAAAGGTGGTGTCAGTGCTCGGGAGAGAAAAGTGTCAGTGCTCAGGAAAGAAAGCTGTCAGTGCTTTGGAGAGACACAACCTTTCTTGACAGAAAGGTTGTGCTCAGGTGACATATGCTTTTCAGAGATGACACACTTCAGGTTTCAGCACTCAGCAAGCAACAAATGAGCACGTGCAGGATAAAGGGGGACATTTGGGCATCGGCATGCAATAGGGTTGGGTATCGAGAGCCGGGTCCGAATTAGAACCGGTTCCAAATTTCCAACTCGTTAAGAAATGTGCATTTCAAATCTGCTTATAAAATCCTGAAAATGTATTTTCAACAGAATTCATGATGAGTGAAATGCAAAGAATTTTAATAAGGTGCCAGGACCTGCTGTGTTTACATCTACATTGCTGGTTACAAAATACACATGCATCAACATGCCTGTAATAGGCCATGGCCCGACAATCCGGGAAAACAATCTGTTGCACATCACATAGTTAGTATTAGCAGTCAGGGAATTGCCAAGATTATAAAAATGCCGAAACGTTGTTGTATGGTGAGCTATACGAATAAAAAAGCCGAGAACAATGATTTTTAGTGTTAAGTGCACGCAAAAAGTCCATGCAAAAAGACTGAGCCAGTAAGGAGGACAGAAGTGGATTCAGGCCATGAGGAGAAAGCCAAATCAAGCCACATCTGTAGTGAATTAGCCATTTTTTTCCCCATTAAGCACTTGGCCTATAACTTCCATTAGCTGTAGCTGAGATGCTTTGTCAGAAACAGTCATTTGTATGTTTGTTAGATTCATTTTTTTTACCTAAGATGTTCTGAACTAACGTTATTAGGTATGATAGACCTGGCAGCTTTTAACTATCATAATAACGTTAGTTAAAAGCAGTTTTTTTGCACGGAGCACATGAAAGTTCATATATGGTTTCTTGTCCTTGTTTTTCTTACAGACGCAATGATGTTTCAGCATTTTTTATAACCTTGATAGTCCACCGACGGCTAATAATAACTCTGTGGAGCGCAACAAATTGTTTTCCTCCACCGTGACCGTGGCCTTCATTGTGTGATGCATTATGCACCCTCTATTTTACTTTTTATCAAAATGTCTACTTTTTATGGCAGCCAAAATCTGCTGAAAATAAAAGTGGTTTTGCGTACAACACATTTTCGTACTCAAACAATACGACGAGAATCGGAACCAGGATTCGATAAGAACCACATTTGATAAGCAGAATCAGAAAATAATCGGAATCGGATTTGAAAAAAACTTAAACGATAGCCAACCCTAGTTCCCAAACTGTACACTAAAGCCCTGGTGGGTTAACTTCCACTGAGCATGCCTGGTACGTGCAATATGATTAGGTCATGTGTGAGGGTTTCACTGGGTTCAGTGTGCGGAATTAAACAATCACAGTCCACTCTGCCCCGCTGACTACTGCAGCATTTAAAGGGGAATTGGGCTTCTATTGAATGAGGGGGGGGGGGGGGGGGTGCTTACACGGGTATCAAATATCTAAATATTGAAGCAAGCAACCTAAAAACTGTCTGGGGTGCACACAAAAGCCCGGGTCGGTGTGAAAATGACCCCAGAAGTGTTGTAAAGTGAAATTCCCCTTTAAATCTGTATCCAGTAACAAAACGAACCAACAAAGCGCAAAGTTTCCATAGCATCGTCCAGTCTTAACCAAAATGCAGTATTTGCAGAAGTGTTCAGTGCTAAACTACCAAACTGCAGTTTTCACGGCAGTGTTAAGTGCTAAACCAACACCAAAACGCAGTGTTCACAGAACCTTCCAGAGCTAAACTATTTCCACACCAGTGCAATATACTTACCACACAAGCTACATAGTGTTTACATCGTCATCTTGTGTTAAAATCAACACATGACATCATCCACACACACACACACACACACCTACACACACACACACACGCATCCATGTGCACACCTCTGTATTCAGTGTCAGCCTGCAGGTCTGCATTTTCAATTACACACTGTGATTTATTTCATTAACAAATCAAATATTCACTGACCGAGATCGCGAGAACCCCAACAGAAACCGAATGTGATTGATCTCCGGGCTATTCAGTGTGCTTTCCTGACACCCCACGGAACACATCAGTGGTACAGAACTAACTGCCCGAAATGTGTTTGCTCTCTGTGCCTTGTCCATCACTCACACGTTCACCTGGCAATTCTATCGGTGAAATATCAGTTGTTTCTCTCTGGCAGTCTGACACTAGAGTGGTTATTTCTCTCCATAATCAGCCCGATCACTGAGACCCACAGTACTGCTTTGAAATTCCCTTTTATCTTACAAAAGCCCAGTAATATGCACAGCAACATTTCATATTATAAAATAATTAAGTGCAGTCCGAAGTTTTGTCTGGTACTCATATTCCATAGCTTATGTTTCCCTGTGGTCTAAATAAAATGGTACGCTTCTTGATGTAAAACGGAGAGGACACAATTCAAAATTATTTATAAAAAATAAATAAATAAAAAAACTTCTGGGAATTCTAATGCTGAATTTTTCCATTTACTCTTAATTTATGAGTCAGTCTGCTCCAGGTTCTCTTTTCATGCATTTACTGTGGTGACACTTTGTGTTGATCTGGTTTGCTTATACTTTTCTGCCAAACACCCCTCTCAACCCCCACCCCCACCCTTCTGTCAAATTCCTCTGTGTCTATCTGTCGACAGGAACACCTCTTATTTATTTACAGAAAAAAGTCTGCACCTGTTTCTAATTGCATTGATGTTACAGCTGTTATTGTAATTATAAAAACACTCACTGATACACTGCATGCAAACATAAGGCAGTGAACAAAAAATGACTTCCTGAGATCAGCAGTTCCAGCAGTCCTAACAGTAGGGGGGCACGTTTCCAGCATGGTGTGGATAGACTCAGGCCATTCAACGGCAAAGCCCTTTTCAGTTGGTACGCAAGTGGCTGGAACTCAGCTAGTACTGACTTGCTCTTCTTCCATTGTTAAGGCATTTCTTTCCCGCAAAGAATGGCATGTTTCAAGATGGCTACCCCTGAGCCCACAGAGCATGGGCAGTTGCTCAAATGGTTAATTAAGGAGCATTGCACCCCAGTCACCATCTGAACCCAATGAAGCCTCTATGGAATATTTTGAAAAGAGTCCTCCTTCCACTTCCATCCACTAAGAGTTGACCTGGAAGAGTAGTGTTATATTCCTGCTATAGACTTCCAAACCCTATATCACAGTGCATTCACAATGTAGCACAACACCCTAACAAGTAACTTTCAACAAGTGATTCCATTTTCATCCACTGCCTGTACATACACAGCATATTATTATTATTATTATTATTATTATTATTATTATTATTATTATTATTATTATGATTATGATTATTATTATTATTATTATTATTATTATTAACTCACTGTTTCTCACAATCATTATGTCAGGACAAAAGGATTTTACTGCCATGTACTTTTTCAAGTCAATGTTTTCTTTTCAGTTGCAGTTCACCTGGTTGCTGAGTCTGAAAATAGATTTTTTTTTTTAACTCAAGTTTTTGTTTGTGAGTCTCTTTGCCAATTGGTTCTGTCAAGGCCCCGACAGCAATGTCTTGCATTTTCCAAATTTTCAGCACTTTTGCTTTTTAAAAAAATCAATGCTTCTTCCTTTTAATGGTTGTTCCGGAATGTTCTTCGCGGCTGTTTGATCCCGAGGCTCAGCGATTTCAGTGCCGCCGGCTTTAGAGCAGGTTGGCCCTGAAGGGCCCGTCTGAAGCGGCGTCTCTGCAGGGCTTTGTGTTCCAGAGAGTTCTGGCCCGTCGGGTCTGAGAGCCGGCAGAACTTGGCCAGTCTCTAATTTGAATACTTGGAGAGAAGGGTGCAGACGTTCCATTTGCGAATGTGAACCTAAAGGACGCGCTCCCTCCATCGGACGGATCTGTGCTTGGCCTTCCGCCAAAACCTTTTGGAATCTAGGTTGGAACGGCCCTTAATGGCGTTATGATTGAGTTACACATTTGAGGCCAAATTCTATTGATATTTTAGTTTTGTTTTAATCTATTTTAATTGCATAGGACGTTTTTAATGCCGTGCCAAATACCCTGCTGCACAGATTATGAGCCCAAGGTACAGTAGCTATAATTAGCAGAATGTTCTAAGACATCCAGTGCTTTGGTCAAAAGCCAATATTGTACCGAAGACACATTTTATTTGCTTATTTATTTATTTGGCATGTTCTGGAAGCGAGGATTCAGGCATTAATAGTGCCACAAAATTCATTCCACTTAGCAGTACTGTACCTGCGCACATGCACACTTTTATAATTACTCCTTTTTGGATAGAATTCAATCCTGTATGTAAAAAAAAATGTTATTAGGTATTACCTGAGAGAGTTAATTAGATAAAGCGGCCTCAGCAATGGCTTCACTACCTCAGTCTAATGTATTTTACAATCTCAATTCAGAGATCCAAGTGCTCTCATAATTGAGGGCCAGTAATTTGTTTCTAATTTCTTGATTTCCACTTTAGAAATGGGCTTTCATTTATTAATATTTCTTTCAGTTTCATACAGTTATCACTTGGAGTGTTACTTGTAATTAATTTATCTTTTTGAAGACGTAAAACATAGCATATGGTGTTGCCTTGACCTTGATATTATTTTTGCTTTCTCATTAGAAATACAGGAAACTCGCAGACCATCTACGGTATTTTTCAAAGATGTAGGAGGCTGTATGAAACTACAGCTTTAACTGCAGAGAAGTATGGTAATCGCCAAGCCTAAAAAGGTAAAATTCACCCAGAAATTGAAACAAACCTGTCATTTTTCTGTCTGTACACAATAAGGCAAAACACCCACAGTGAATGCAACACCTGCTTTAAATTATAGTGGTCTTAAGATTGAGACAAATTACTCCTTATGACATAGTTGGGAGATCCAGTCTTGTTCGTCATGAAAGTTATATGTGCATTGGTATTCCTGTTCTCCGATACTTGCCGTTATCATTTCAAACAGCCATCCACAACTTCTTTGCCGAATGAGCAATTCAGCGCATCCATGCATCCCATCTTTTAAATGTAGTCTTTAAGGAGAGAGAACACAGTCATTCCAGTGTTCCCTTGCCTCAAGCTCAAGTTTATTGAAAAGTCTTTGTTTATGATTACAGCCACCGGTTTGCCTCCTGTTCTCCCACATGCACTTCAGTCCTCCACCAACAAGAGGTCGATAGCCTTTCTGTCAAGCCGTGTTTCAAGCAATTATCCCGACTGTACCACTTCAATCATCTATGTTGATAAAGCAATTACCACTAATGAAGCACAGACGATGATTGACAGCGATGTTTACTACACACATTCATTTCAGTTGGAAATCCTGCAATATTTTGAAATTTTCTACAGGGGATGTTAGTTTGATGCAGTGAGAAATGCATATTACAAATGAAAGCACTTAACATTAAAATAAATGGTGCTAATGTAAGAAAATAGTTTGCTGAATGAAAAAGAAAGTGGTGAATGTCATTTACACAGCTCAAATGAAAATGGAAAGCTCTTAACCCTGAGTGTAAATGTGATCATTGTCAGTTGTTGAACAGTCTCCTCTATCATTGATAGATGATGCTTAATGCTCACATGAAAATTTGCATCTTTCTGCATCAACAGAGTTACAATGGACATATTCTTTGTGTCTTTTGAGCAAGATTTTGAATAATATTGGGAAATGTTTCCAGTTTGGAGCTACACAATTGAGTAAAGTGGAATCTTAATAGCCTTAAGAAAAGAAAAAAAAACTAAAAAACATGGCTTGTATTTAATTTTATAAGGATTATGATATGTTATAGTCAATTTATTGTGTATCAGCAAAAAACCTTCAAATCTGCTGTAACAGATTTTTATTGGAGAACAAGAAAATATGCAAAGCATAATCTTTCCGTCCATTCTATTGATTTATCTGTCATCTGTTATTCTGGCAGATGTTTTATGTCTTCAGCAAAAAACTTTTGTCAAACTATTCAGCTGATGGAATTGTCCTGCCATTTGTTAAAAAAAATGCATATAATTTGGGATTATCCCCTTTTGTCCAGTGGAATATTAGCATTAAGAATGCATCTGCGAAATCTTGAATGACCTCCAGAAGCAGAGCTGCCCAACCTTGTTCCTGGAGATTATAGGTTTTCCATTTCAACCCTAATTTGGCACACCTGACTCTACTACGCAGCCACTCAACAAGATTTCTAGCTATTGAGTGAGGTGTGCTTTTTAGGGTTGGAGCGAAAACCTGTATGATGATAGCTGTCCAGGAACAGGGTTAGGCAGCCCTGTGCAAAAGCATTTGTCTTTTCCCCAGGTGGCAGATGATTCTACCTCAGTGGTGATCTCAGACCCTAACTGCTGATGGATAATCCCCTCCTTGGTTTTGGATCGCAGACCCTAACTGATGCTTGTCCATTTATTTGTCCATCTTCTATCACTTTTTTTGTGTGATTTACTGTTAAATCGCAAGAAGGAAGCCGTAACAGGGCGAAGGTTAGGATGATTCCAAGGGCCCTGACTGACAGGGGCCTTCAAACAATAATAGAACACAGGATTGTCTGGGGCGGCCTGGGCTGGTGGGGCCCAATGTGAGATCTTTTAATGGGGCGTAAAATCTCTGGTGGTGCCCCCGACTGTAAATTGTTCAAATAAATGAAATTCATCAGTGTGTAGCTCACCAGGCAGATGCTGTTACACTTGTTTACTCAGAAGACTCATGTCTTTTGCAGTGTGTGCACTTTCCTTCCATTCACTTTCCCCATATGGGGTCAAACAATTGTTTGAACATAAAAACTGGCATGCGAATTGTGTACTGTAATTAGTCGCTTTACTGTGCCATTTGACACAAAATGGTGGCCCTCCTTATGTTGGTGAAATGCTTTATGGGAGTTGTAGTACAATGCAATATTGGAAACCCTTTATTTTGCTGAACACTACAGAAATGTATAGATAAAGTACCATTTATAGCTAATGAAAGCAAACCAAGCCACATTTGGGTGCATTGCTTACCACAATAAGTGGCGACACTCAACACTGAAGTGTGGCAAATTTTTCATTAAACCTCAGGGGTGGCTAAGAAAGCACGAATGCTTCAGCGGGCTCAGTGATGGGTGAAAACACCTGACGGGTTTGTGATGTATCTTTAAACGCGCCGGCGTCGAATGTGGTGCAGACAGAGATTCGCCGAGCCCTGATCGAACAGCACAATCCCAATTGCAGTGATTAACCACTTGTGAGAGGGCGTGAGTGGCGGTTCCAATAAGGCGGCTGAGGGCCAGATGTGTGGCTTGTCTTGTTTCGTGTTATTTCGAAAATAATTGCCAAAGGACAGTGAGGTAAATCGATATCAGAAAGGTTTTAACGCGCGCCGCTCGTTCGCCTGCAGCACACGCCGCCGCCCGCAACCACGAGGAACCGCGATTGACGCCCGGTCGCTCGGATGTTCCGGGACATCGACCAATCGCAAATCAGCATGACTTATGCCTGAATGTCAACGCTGGACGAAGACACACTGAAGCGGAGACAGTGCTAAGGCAGCTCTTCCTGCGGTAACACAGTAATACGCTCACGCCCGACAGCTTGTGCAGGTGCAGCATGGGATAGTAATGCAGAAAAAGGGAAACGGGGGGGAGCGATAAATAGGGGGAGGAATCGGGACTTCGACCCCCGCTGAGACTCTTCGGGGCGAAAGAAACCCGGCGCGGGTCGGAATGTTGATAACGCTGTTGCGGTGAGTAAATAAAGCATTGATTCAGAGAGCCGTAATGGTGATGTGCGGACTCCATTTTCCTTCCCTCCTGCAATGTGACGAGGGTTACTGATAGAGGGTGGCCTTCACGCGGCTACAGTAGCGATAAGCTTTGTGTTAACCTTCGCACTGGCTTACATACGGCACACAAAGGCCTCAAAGAGACAGCTCTGCCACGACTGCATAGGCAGAACCCGGGACTTTTTTTTTTTTGCAGCTTCGGCTGAATTGCTGAAATGATTGGTGAATCAGCCTGCAGTTTTCTCTCTCAATGAGTCTTAATTCAAATTTGCTTAATTGAGATGCCATTGCATGTGCATTTAAAAGAAAACCATGGTAACAATATCAAGACTTGCTAGCACAAGAACTCTCCACAGATGCACACATTAACATTACTTGCTGCTCCCTCGCCTCTCTGTCTTCCTATATTGGCATGACGCTCACATTTGTGACTGGAAAGCATATATATTACAGCACGGCAGAACAGTGCAATACTGCGACTCACTAACGTTCTTCCTGTGTCCTTAGTGGCCCAGCCCTCTTTTGAAAACACCCCCCACCCCCGTCCCCGCCCCCGCCCCCCCACCCCCCGCCCCCCGCCCCCGCCCGCCCGCCTGCCCGCCACGCTCCGTGTCAGCGTTTATGGGTCTCCGGGAGGCGATCGATAAATCATCAAACTCTTCATTTGCCGCGGCAAATCTGGCCAGGTGCGCCGGGGCCGGGGCCGAACGCGCCACGGCAAAAAGGCGAACGGGACCGCGAGCGCGACCGTGACCGCGCCGAGGCCGCCCGGGAGAGGGGCCTCGTTTGCTCCATTAATATTTCAGCCTCTCGCTCAAACAAGCCTGGCCGCTGTTAATTTAGAAGAGGGGCGAGCGGCGGACGCGGAGAGCTCGTCTCTCTCTCCAGCGCCGAGCGAGGAGGCTCTCTCGTCTGCTTCCCCGCTCGTGGCGTTCCGTGGCGGCGTAAACACAAAGCCCGGGATACAGAATCAATGAGCAAAAAAACCAGGAACCACGAGGGTTTTCTTCGCGGGATTCATCGCTGTAACTCACGGAGAATTACAACCGCCCCCCCTATAGCGCTATCGAATTTATATCTGTTCAGCTTAGGCTCTTAAAGCACAGACAGAAAGACAAACAATACTATCAATCTCTGTTCAGTCTTTTTTAAAACATCATGTAATTTTAATAAGTCGATTCAGGTCAGGTGGCACCGGCCATTCATCTGAAAGCCGTCACACAGAATCATAATTTAGGGATATTAAATATTTATTTAAGTCCTGGAGGGCCGCAGTGTCTGCTGGTTTTTTTTTTCAGCACTGCAAGTCACTGATTGGATAAACCTGGTTTCCAAGGCTTAGCCTTTAGCCTACCTGGCTGCTGATTGAAAGGAATCCACACAAAAAAAACTAAAATAAAATAATCCTGCAGACACTGTGGCGGTCCAGGACTGGAGTCTGAAATCCACTTTTGATAAAAACACATATTTGATTGAGCTACATTTACTGATAAGCTCACGAACGACAGCTGAAGACATTCCAGTGAGCCTGCGTGACACGTTTTACTGAAAATACAAAATTGAACCGGTGTAGTCTCGATTCCATGTTTTCACAAAGAGCGTAGCTCCAAACTGGAAACATTTCCAGATCTTATTCAGAATCTTGCTCAAAAGACACAAAGATACTTGTCCATTGCAAACAACTCGGCTGATGCAGAAAGATGTGTATTTTCATGTGGACATCAAGCATAATCTATCAAATATATAAAAGAACCTCACTGCATCAGGTCAACTGGCATTCCAGAAAGTGTGTTCCCTACCTCTGGGCTACATCATCCAGGCCACTAAGGACGTCGGAACTGATTCAGACAGGGGGTGCTGAGAACAAGCGGCCATGACTGTTCCCACGAGCGCGAAGGAGAGGCGGCCTGCTGATCCAGGATCGGCCCTGTGTTGTCTGGGCAACAGGGGCCCTTGTCAGTTTACTTGACCTGCGACCCCCCTGCACAGAGGACCGATTACTACTCCAGACAGGTCAGGCAACCTTAAGTAATGCATCCTCTGGAAGGTTTAAGGTTTATGTGCAAGACGACCTGTTGGAGACAGCATAGGTGAGAATGGCTGTTTGTGTGTGTGTGTGTGTGTGTGCCTGTGAATGTGCATGTGTGTGTATGTGTGGGAGAGAGAGACAGAGTGTGTGTGTGTGTACGAAAGAGAGAGTGACAGACAGAGAGAGATATAATATAACAAATTTGCAGGCTACTTTTTTTGAAAATACGGTAAACATATTTCGCAGCGGTGTATTTTCAGAAAGATATTACGATATCTGACAGCGGCAATTCTCACAAAACCTTGATAATATGTTTCATTTCAATACACTTGCGGTGTATTTCCATTTCTGTAAGCGAGGAGTGAGAGAGGAGGAAGAGAGAAACAGAGAAAAGACGCAAGCTGTGTTTGTTCATTAGAAGTGTGTGTCTGTAGCCAAAAATAAATGTATTAAACCACCTCTTGCTGAAGGCAGAGAAACGACCTACTGGGATCACTTTGCTACCATCCTGCAGCATTGATCTGACGCTCCAGGAAAATGTGGCTGAAGGTATTTTATTGCCGAAAACACACTTCTGGAGTTACGAATTCAGAAGCCTTAGGTATTTAATTGACAGTAGGGAACTGTAAGGCCAGGTTGCTTAGAATGCACAGATTATTTATTTATTTATTGGTTTGGGGCAGGGGGGTGGGGGGGCAGTGGGGGTGGGTCTCATTATTCTGATTAAAACATGCGTCACTTAAACCGCTAACAAAACCAGGCACGTTTTTTTCACTGGTTTTTATCTCCTCAGAAACCATCTCACCCCGTTTACCGCAATAGCAACCTTTTAAAAGGCTGTTATGGGACACGGAGTTCGGTTTAAATTGTTATCTGTTGAGTGGTGGGGTGGCAGGGGTTGCTTTTGGAAATGTTCCAGCGAAACAATGAGGGGAGATAAACCAAATGGAGGTGCTCTGCACGGAGAGAGGGGGAGGGATTGTGAGGAGGGAGGTGGGGGGTGGAGGGGGGGGGGGGGTTGTGTGTGGTAGGAGGAGAGGAAGGTGATGGAGAGATTAGTTTGTCTCATTCGGAGTTCGCCTCCCCTTTCTGAGCGGGAAGAGATAACCGGCGCTAGATGATGCCTGAATGCGGAGGGTGAAGAGGGGAGAATATGTAGCGGCGCGGTGGCATGGCGGTGCGGCCCTAGCGCTGCTGCCTCGCGAGGAGGCTCCGGGTTCGAGACCCGGCCGGCCGGATCCTCTCTGCGTGGAGTTTGCATGATCTCCCCGCGTTTTTGCGTGGGAGAACATGCAAAGGCATGTAGGACTTCAGGGCTCGCCAGCAAAAGAGATGTGACAACGTCAGTGTGCCTACCCTGGTTAAATAAAGGTTAAACAAAACAAATAAACAAAAGTGCACTCAAAGGAGGGAGTCAGAGAGCCGCAGAGAAGGGGAAATACAGCCGCAGCGGTGATGAAAGCGCGGGAAAGTATTTCTACCACAGAGGAGGAGAAAACAGTTCTATAACTGGGTCAGAGAGGTGGGGAAAACAGGAGCCTTTGTGTGTGTGTGTGTGTGTGTGTGTGTGTGTGCGCGCGCGTCGCGTGTGAGTGTGTGTGTTTCTTTTTATACACAGCGGTTGCCACGATTCATTAAAGTGGTTCAGCGTGTGCTGTGTGAGTCAGGCTCATCCATAATGCCGCAGTGCTCAGCCACACGCCACACTGCTCACTGCTGGGACACAACAAAAGTGGGCATAAAATTAACATATTTTCAGCTATTTAAAGACGTCTGGAAACAGAGCCTGCAAAGTCAAAAGATTGACCAATACGGGAACTGCATGCAGTAAAAGAGAAATAAAGGAATGCCTGGATGAGTGCATAGAAGGCTGATAAATGGACAGGGGTAAAAATTAATGGAGTCATTTTTTTAGATGTGTAAAACATGACCTGCTGGAGACAGCATAGGTCGGGATGTTTGTTTGCAATAAATCACTGCGAGGCATTTAAATTAAACAGTCTGTGGGTAAGTGACAGCAGCATCACGGTGTGTGTGTGTGTGTGTGTGTGTGTGCACATGTGGGTGGGTTTGTGCGTGTCTGCGCATGCGTCTGCGTGGGTGTGTGTGTTTGCATGTGTGTGCGTGCGTGTGTGTGTGTGGGTGCGTGCACGTGTGTGTGCGTTTGTATGTGCTTGTGTTTGTGCATGTGCACATGTGTGTGTTCATGTGTGCACACGCATGTGTGTGGGTGTGTCTGTCAGTGTCTATGTTTGTTTGTGTGTGCATGTGTGTGTGTGTGTGTGTGAGAGAGAGAGAGATAGAGTAACCTTGCGCTAGGAGCCCAGGAGCCCAGGCTGTTTGCAGTGGAGCTGTGCATCAGTGGATCATTTACATTTGGCCGTTTCACTGACACGCTTATCCACTGACTTACACAGCTTGCATGTTTCCCCATATGCCCTGTTTATTCAGCTGGATATTTTACCCAAGCAATTGGGCTTGCATTGCTTTGCTCTGGAGTGCTGCGGCGGTACAACACCTGGGATTTCAACCTTCAACCCCCGAATTTCGAGCCAATTTCCCTAACTGTTATAAAAACCGCTCCGCGCGCCCTGCTTTCCGCCTGTGAATTCTGAATTACAGTGCGAGAAGGCAAGAACCCAGACGCGCTGAATCTGTCACTCTGCAGGAGGTGGGCCTGCTTGCGTGTGTGTGCGTGTGTGTGTGTGTGTGTGTGTGTGTGTGTGTGCGTGATTGGTGTTTCTTTCCCCTACCTTTCTCTCCTCTCAAAATATTTCAAAGAGAGTACAATGGGGAGGTGATGCTCGGGGCTCAAAGAATGGAGGTGTTTGACAAGCTTGGGGCTCTGGTTCCCATCAGCCCCTTCTGCGAAAAAAAAAAAAACAACTACCAATCAAACGCAGCACCGGACTGAGCGAGGTGCATCCAATCAAGATACATTCCACACCCCTGCCGAGCGCAGAGCCCCCTTATTCAAATAAGGAAGTGATGAAAAAGTTCTAGTTCACAGATCTGTTAGGGCAGTAACAAGGGATTTCTGGGATTGACAAGCAAAATAACAAAGCGTTTTCAGACTGACAGCCAAATTCAACATTGTGGGATTGAAGTCCAAATAACAAGGCATTGTGGGATTGATGACCCTTTGCCGAAAACAGCTCGGCCTCAGAAAGGCCCAGACACTCGGGGGAAATTCTAATGAAACAGACAAGCTACCATTACGGCTCCAAATTACCTGCCAGCATTAGTGTCACCCCTACCCAATCTCGCTCCCTCTCTCTCAGATCAATCCCGCCGCCTCTACACTGCTGCTGCTGGCAATTAGGTATCGATTTCTGCACCTATTTTCTGAGCCTGGTGACCTCATGCATGCTCAGCTCTCCCTTACCTATGCTCTGTAGAGGTAAGGGCAGGTGTGCATGGGAGACTGGAGAAGATGGCGGTGGAGGTGATTGATGGGAAAGGGGTGTGGCTCTGTATGAGGCCAGATCACACGAATGGGCAGAATGTGTCTTAAACAACTAATCTACGGGAGCCCAGAGCACAGACTGAACTGTGACGGGCATGTCTGCCTGTTTCCATCCAAGGGACACACACACACACAAGCACGTATACGTACACACACACACGCACACACACACAAACACACGCACACACAAGCACATATGCACACACACACACACACACACAAACACACGCACACACAAGCACATATGCACACACACACACACACACAAACACACACAAGCACGTATACGCACATACACACACACAAACACACGCACACACAAGCACATATGCACACACACACACACACACACAAACACACGCACACACAAGCACATATACGTACACACACACACGCACACATAAACACACACACACACATGCACATACGCACACATACACAGGCACATACTCACCAACACACACACACACACACACATAAACACACACACACACATGCACATACGCACACATACACAGGCACATACTCACCAACACACACACACACACACACAAAAGCACGCACACACACATGCGCATGCACATACACACACTTGTACAGACACACAATCTCACAGATGCGTACATAAACGCAGACACATTATTTTCTCTCAGCTCAGAGAAAAGTGCAAATTATCTGGGCAGGATTTTGTGAAACTAATATAGCAATGAATCTGCTTTCTTTCCCACAACCAGTCAAAGATGTTTTTCACTATTTTATTCAGGAAAAGACAAATGACCTCAGTGCTAGAGACTGGCCTAAGACACACATGTACACACACAGCGCACCACACACATGTACACACACAAACACACAGGCATGACTGGGCACGTTAAAAGGCTCAGCTCTAACACAAAGCCTCAGTCTGTCGCTACATCAGTTACCAGACGAGAGTCCCTGTAACTGGCTTGCTCTGCCACCAATAAACAACAAAAAATAAGATTATTTTAAAAAGAGAGGAAGAAATCACACAGACACAAGAATTATGGACCAAAGCAGTCCTGCTGTCCACTAGCATAATGATAACTGACCCAGAGATCAGACATCACTCCATAAACTCACCGTGAGACATTGTCACAGCTCCCTGACAGCTCCTGTATTACTCCGTGCTAAGGACAAGTGATTGATTGACAGCTGTCAGCACTGCCTGAGAAACAGCATCAGGACCCGCTGTGATACGAAGCGTCGATCTTTCTTCGTCTCCCCCTGGTACAATAACGCCTACCATCACAGATAAGCAGAACATACAATTACAGATAAGCTGCAATTGCCATTGCAGAACTCATCCTATAATTAAAGATAATATGTATGACCAGGGAATACATATTAACCTACACATTAAAGACAACTAGCAAACAACCACCAAATGCATATTAACCAACCATGAAAGACAACCAGAATCAACTACTACAGACAGCCAGATAAGCAGTGGCTATCTTGAGAAAGATTCATTATATTAGATGGAAAATGAGGGGACCTTCATTCTGACCCAACAAACACCCACTCAGACTGAAAAACCCATGGATATACATGCCTGAACTGATATACAAACACAAACACATTCAATTGAACACACACATACAACTACACATACACACACAAATTCACATAGATGACAACATATATGCAAATATACAAAAACACCACATACACAGAGAACATGGCAGAAGCTGAAACTCACAGTCCCACAGGATATTTGTACACAGACAATGCACACCCAGCATTGTAAAACGACTCAGCCCCTCTCAGTGCCCCAAGGGGATGATGTCCCCATAAGAGACCTGTTTTATTACAGCCTTATGAGGACCTGGGTGTCTGTTTTACTCATTTCTTCACATGGGACGTGCCTGGGCAGCAGAACCATATATCCATCCTGGGCAGGTGTGATCAAGAAAGATATTTCTATATCAGAGTCAGTCACGACTCCCGATGTGGAATGACCACACACACACAGACACACACATACACACACACACACACACACACAGGGATAGCATGGAAACCCCCAGAAACACCCCACTTATTATCGGGGGCAAAAATCACTCTTTTTAATCGCTCAGTTATTACTGAATGACAGAAAAAACTACGCTCATTTCGGTGACACGCAGTTCTGCGGAAGACAGAAAGCGAATGCATTCCATAAGGGAGGAGCTCTGTTCGCTCACACTGAGGCTTTAAGGCCTATCCGCTCAAACACATTACCTTATCCCTCAGCTACGGCCTTCAGCAGGGTCCTTAGACTAATCCCGCAAAACACTCTCTCCCCCTCTCTCTTTCTCTCCCTCCCTGTCTCTCGCTCCCATTCTCTTTTTCTCTACCTCTCTATACCTCTCTCTCTCTATACCTCCCCCTCTCTCTCCCCCTCTCTCTTTCTCTCCCTCCCTGTCTCTCTCTCCCATTCTCTTTTTCTCTCCCACCCAGTCTCTCTCTCCCATTCTCTCTTTTTCTCCCCCTCTCTCTTCCTCTCCCTCTCTGTCTATCTCTCCCATTCTCTTTTTCTCTCCCACCCAGTCTCTCTCTCCCATTCTCTCTTTTTCTCTACCTCTCTATACCTCTCTCTCTATCTCTCTATACCTCTCTCTCTCTCTCTGTCTCTCTCTCTCTCTCTCTCTCTCCCTTTCCCTCTTTCTGCAGGCTGTGCAATGCAATAAAACTCCACCCAGCCCCCTGTCTGGTGGGAGTTCATATTTTCCTCCGATTTGCTCGGCATGATGGGAAGGGCCTTCCGTAAAGTCGTTAAGCCCGTTAAGATAATTCGGTTTCGTCTCTTCGCAATTAGATAAACCCGCTTTGCTCAATTCAGTTGGGGCTCTTTTTTTTTCCATCCCGCCTTTTCCCTCCCCTACCTCCGAAGGGGGTGGCGCCTCGTCATCTGCTCATCGAGGAAGCGCCTATTGATGCAAAGGCGAGCGTTAACCTGATTGGAGACGGTCGCTTCACTGCTGTTGTGCCGCGTTCTCTTCCACTTCAATCGGGGCTCCGCTACTCGTGTCTGTCGGCCTCAGCCTCAGCTAGCGGCCGCGTGACCTGCCAGGCGATGACATCACCGCCAGGCAGCCAACCGCGAAACGGCTCTCCGGGCCGCGTGGGGCGTGTCAGCCTCTCCGGTATTGTCAGAAGAGGAACGACAAACGACTGTTGTGGTCTTCTAAAAGGCTTCTGCCATTTACGCAAAGAAGCTAAACATGTCAAACTGAAAGAAAACGAGTTAAAGGGCGAGTTAAAGAATGAGATGATGGCCGTTGATCTTGTTCTTTTCTGGCAGTAGAGAGATGCAAGCTGGTTTTTATCCCATCCCTGATTGTTTGAATATGTACTCTGATTTGGGGAGGGGGTGGGGGGGCAAGACTTTGGTTGGGATAAAGGGTCTTGGCAGGAAGTTTGTTTGCGTATGAGCGGCATGCAGGTACACCAATCGCTTTTTCATTTCTGCAGCTCAAGGCAAACGTTGTATTTCATTGACTTTTAAAGGCTTTTGCTTCCTTTGTGATTTATTAGATTGCAAAAACAAGAACAAGCACGGAAAGATAGGAGTATCGCTCAAAATGACACCGCTGTACACACCCCTCACTAAAACTGAGGTCCCTTCAATAATGAGATTGTCTCAAACTTGGCTTGATTGTGATTTCAGTGGGAACATTCTTGGGGGATTGTGGACATTTCTAACAGAATTAACACCACAGTGCTGACGTTCTACCCGTTGCCATGGTGACCACAGGGATGAGCCCGGTGGTAACGTTCAGGCAAAGATTTGTGTGTAAAATAACAGGATTAAAGACACTTCCTGCAGTTATGTTTGGTTACAACACTCAAGCATACTGGCTGACTAGCTCCCTTCTGAGAAATCAACCATTTATCAGACAAACTGAGGAGTTTCATTTTTAGAAGAACGTATGACTGTCACCCTACCCGTGAAAAGTCACAAGAAAGATCACTAAACACTTAATGCCAGTGACGGTTTTGACTGTTAACTCAATATATATTACTGTTAATCACTATAATTTGTAAAATAACTGAAATTAAATATATATAATTATGTATGCTTATACAATGAAGGAAGGGAGTGACATAGGAATCCGTACATCAGCAACCAAAATTACACATTTTTCCATAGTGATAAATGTCATTTTTCCTTAACTTAATTAATACTGTTATAAACATACAATGGAAAAATGGATCTTTAGGCAAAAGGCCCATCGCATTTATGTATAACTTATTGTACAATGTGCTGGCATGAATGTGGCATTGTGTTAGAATTTTGGCCAGCAATCTTAATTCAGATATTTCCCATTCAGCAGAGATTATGGTGGCCTTTAAAAGGTTACGCTTATTTATAATTTTTAAAGTACTCATATAGCCTGATACTCTCCGTGAGACTCGGGGTCAATTCTATTTCAATTCGATCAATTCAGGAAATAATCCCAAATTAAATTCATGAACTGAAGGATTTTCACAGAACATTATGACATTTGTCCATCCATGCTTTGAATTTTAATTCCTTCCCTGAATTGACCTAATTGAAATGAGATTAACAGACATGATCCCAACCACACTCCGAAATGGAAAAAAAAAACTTTGAAATAAACCAAAATGGACCATCTGGCAACTAGATTCTGATTCCTGTCGGAATGCTGTCTGTCTTTCCCAGCCTTCAGAAAATATGCTTTCCACAGAAATATGCTTTCCACAAGAGAAGATAAAAAAGTAAAGACACATTCCTTCTTAGCACTCAATGAATAAAAAGGCCAGTGGCATTTATTTATAATCTTTCTCAGGGATGTGAAAGTGTTTCGCGGTTGGGGGCGGGGCGGATGCCCATGACTCATCTCAGGTCGCCGTCGCCCGCACCCCCGCCCGACCCGGCTGACGGAGGGCCGGACATCTCCCCCCGCTCGCCAAACCGAGCGGAAGAGACGGAGGTGACTCCGAAGAACGTTCCGGTCGCGCCGGTTGAAAACCGGTTCGACGAAGCTCTTTTCTGGGAAAAGAGGCTCGTGCCGGGATTGCCCCTCTTCCCGGGCTCCGCCCTTTACCGCCGAAACCCCCAAGGGGGGCGAGGAGCGCCATGGCGGCCGTCTCCGGATTAGCACCGCGTCGCATCCGTTTAGCGCACGCTCTCTCGTCCGCGGCCACTTAAAGCTGAACGGAGCGTAAGCACGTCCGCCGGAGTTACCTGAGCAACGGCGTGCTCCGCTATAGCACGAGATACAGGTTAACTGTGCCAGCGCAGAGACATGACACCGATCATAAATATATACAGACAAACAACCAGCGCTATAAAAAGCCTGAATTAATTACGTCTGATTGGAGTACTAGGCGGTGGGGATGGGAGAAGAGCCATGTCTTGTTCTTTTTTTTTTTCTCTCTCTCTCGTTAGTCAGCGCTGGAAAATTGACAGCGATACTTGTGCTCTGGCCACCGCTGGAAGTTAATTCCACCACTGGGGGGCGCCAATGCAGAGAGGCATCCAGACTGATCATTATTACTCCCGTACCACCAGAGGAACCACCGAAGGATCCAGCAGGGGACCACAGAGCTTTCAAAATGCGACCCAGCGACTTAAAAATCACCCCGATCGTCATCATGAGGCAAATCTGCGGGCCTGGAAATGAAGGGAGTGCTGACCCTTACCTGTGGGAGAACCTTCCAGAACCTCCCCCGCGTATCGCGTCTCGCTGAAGATGGGGCGGTTATCGTTCTGGTCGATCACCGACACGTCCAGTGAGACCGGTCCCTCCACGGTCTTCCCAGTAGGGTCTGTGGTGGACACTTGCAACTGTAAATGGGATGCACACGAAGGGGGAGGGGTCAGGGGTTTAAGGTTAGAGGTCACGGTAAGACCACGTAGGGTTGATCCGTTCCTCAATGAGGCACAGCTTTAGACTTGTGGGGACCAAACAAGTCTATATACCAGACCGGTGGTACCATGAGGGCAAAAAAGACACAGACACACACCATACACACACACACACACACACACACACCATACACACACACACTCACAGACACCATCTTATAAGAATGATAAATTCTCCTCCAGGGATGTACAATCCTGGCTGAGTTTGTGCCTTGAGATAATAACAGCAATGTGAAATTTCACACCACACATGGGAATGGAGAATAAGAGAAACAATCTGCCCATATCAGGGGAGGCTTCCGTGTGGATTAGAAGAAGGATATGACAAGATTACAAAAAAGAAGAAAATTGGCCAACAGCCATTTCTTCTGTGTTATAGTGGTAAAACTAACAAAAATCAAACAAAAAAATAAAATAAAATAAATGAAAAAAAAACATAAAAATTCAAACAGTTCAACAGTTCAACAGCAAAGCCTATGCTACAATCAGCCTCAGCTGTGTGTATACCTGTCAGCAAGGCTACTATCTGTAAAGTCTATGAAGGCTTCTCTAGCTTTGGGAGTTAGCTGGAGGTAGCAGGTTGAGCACATGATGACAGTTCAGAAACAGAAGGGAACAGGCAACCCTCCAACCCATATTTGGCACATTCAACATATGATAAATGTTCATCCAGGATACACAAATGTTTAAGGCACAGTATGCGCAGGTGGCACTGTACAACACTTAAGAAAATGAAATTGTATCTCAGCTCATATCCTAATTAACATTCTAAAGGTTTTGTTTGTTTGTTTGTTTGTTTGTTTTCTTGCTGCAGTGAAATTCATTTTTTTTAAAAGGACAGAGACTGTACAGCTAACTGTAGGCCAGCCTTGGGTGAACGCTGACTTGGGACACAGTGTTTCGACGTGTTGAAAGAAACACAGCAGCAATTCTAGGAGTTCTATATCTACGTCCCCGCACCTGCAATCTCCCCCCAGCCTACAGGCAGTGAGGTACTTAGAGAGGAGATCGGTAAAGAAAACTATCTTATTTTCTCCAAAATGAAGCTGAGATGGCTTACAGCCTCCTGAAAATAAAGAAATAAATGCATTTCAACCAACTGAAACACTTGCAGCCGTGCATTATGAGTGAAATTATATCACCCACGGTCTGCAATTATTTGGAACCATTGCAAGGGTGGGCTGAACCAATCGGGTTCTCAGGTAGCAGTTCCAGACTTCAACAGTCTTATGAGACACATTGACCGACAGTTTACCCCCATACATCGCAAATAAAAGGGACGCGCTGCAATTTAAAACCCCCACCCTACCCACGCCCCCCCCCGCCCCCCCCCCCGCCCACCCCCCACTGGACCTCAAAACTACTATCTTACTGCAGCAGATTTATTAATAGCCATTTCATTTTTTAAATGACTAAAATAGGCTTTAGACTTATTTTATTTTTATATCTTTTGTTATTTTACCTATTTTATTATTTTTTTAATAATTTGATTGTTTACTTTATACAAAAGTACTTTTGGTAGTTTTAAAAATGGTATAATAATAATAATAATAATAATAATAATAATAATAATAATAATAATAATAACTCCAGTCTGATATAGTGTTACTCCTTCAGTCACAGTCACTTTGGCTAGCCTCTTTCCCTCCCTCTTTCTTTCTCTCTCAGCACCTGGTCCTCCAGGAGCTGCCAGCTTTTGTCCGTTTGTCTCCTCATTCCGGACGTCTTTGTCTCATCTTCGCTGCGACTCCCGAGACTCCCTAAAGCCGGCGAGGGGGGGCCCTTATCGGGGGCCGCGTAGAGCAGCCTGGGACAGGGGGACGGCAATCTGCTCGCACCTGCCTCACGGCTCGGTGCCTCTGTCCCTCTGAGACCCCCCCAGCAGCCCCCCCGGGCCTGTGTAGAGCTCCCCCTCTCTCATTCACACACTCCCTCTCCCTGCTAATGCACCCGGGGAGCGGCGCACAGGGGCTCCGAGAGGGATCCGGGAGACGCGGCGCAAACAAACAAACGAAGCACCTCCTTCGCTTCCGCCGCGCGAGAAGAACGGGCCCCGAGGCTCGGCGCGCGTGACGCCGAAATCGCAAAGAGCGCTTTTTTCCCCCTACGGCCGCCAGACCGCGGCCTCGCCGAGGTGAAATCGCGGCGGTTAACTTCGTGCTCTTCCCGATCGCGCGGAGTCCTGCTTCTGTAACGGGGGCCCGGCGGGGGGAGGCACCGCCGGGCACCGTCGCGTCTGTTTTCCCGCCATTAGGGGGCACTGCACCCCTGTACTGCCGTGGGGGGGATAGTCTGGCGTTTCCTGCCTGAGGCTGAGCAGGCACAGGCGCGCTCCATGCCTCCCTGCCTCCCTGCCTTCTGTCCTCCTCCATCTGCTTCTGCAGGTGCAGATTATCGGACAAACAGGGGAGGAGTGATGCTGAGGGGGTTTGAGGGGGGTGGGGGGGGGGGGGGGGGCGGAGCTACTCCCTGCAGCTCAGACTGAACAGCCAGTTAAGGACAGAGATGGACAAATCCCACACACTCACCCCCACACATGTTGAAGAACATTCAACTTTTTGGTTTGGCGTTCAATAGCTAAGCTGAATTATCTCCTAACATAACTTTTTTGATTATATGATGGTGCTTAGCTCTGCTTTCAACAACTTAGAGTCACTTCAGGTAATGGAAATTTTTATAATTCCTTGGGACAGAAAATCTGTGGTTTGATACTCTCTTAATAATATCTTTTGTGATTAGCTCATTTCATTTTTTTCATGTCTTTAGGTCTGGTGTTTTGAAGGTAGTACACCTACAACCTTCGACGTGTGATACTTTGTCTTCATCTTGCTGTGTTAGCATGCAATACAGTACCACTCGTATTGATATTTCAGAGGACGAAATATTAAGCAAGGGCATCGACTGTTGAAACAGCTGAATTAAAGACAGAATTCCCACTTGCCGACAAACTTATTTCCAAACATCTTTTTTCGCTGTGATGTGAAAAATGAAGCTAACTGATTTCATATTAATACCACGTTTAACACGATTCGATCTTTCTCATAATTAAACTTTGATGCTCTTATTAATCATGAAGGAATAACACACCCGTGGCGGCTGACTCTGTGCACTGTCAAGAGTCAGACGCCGTGATGGAACTGTATTTTACGCCATGCGCTCAACTTCTGCAAATGCAGCGTTTGCGAGACCGAGTTTTTACTTCCGCTCGCATTACTCCCAAAGCCAGGACATGGATGAGATTACTGTAGACATAAAGACGCGAACCTCCGTTAAACGAAGGGACGCAAACCCACAGCGAGAGACGAGCGTCTCCCGCAGACGCGCGCCGCGCCGAGGACGCCGAGCGGGAGGGAACTCGGAACGTCGAAATAAGGCGAACGCCCCGTTCCGTTCCAAAGCGCGAAAGAGACGCGTTTTAATCGGCAGGAAAAAAAAACTCAGCGGCGAGATGGCGGTTGTGAGAGATCCTGAGGTTGAGGAGGATTGTGCTGCGGCGCCAGACTTCAAACAGCCACTCCCCCCCCCCCCCCCCCCCGCCCCCCGCCTCCCCTCTCCTCCCCCAGCCCCGCCCGCCCACTCGCCCAAGAGCGCACCTTTGATCTCGCTACAGAAGCCGGAGCGTCTCCGCAGAAGCCTGGCGCTTTTTTTCCACGTTACCTGTGGAGTGTTTATGCTCCCGTTCGAGAGCACTTACCTTCACTCTGTCCTCGGAATACACAATTAAGCTCATTTCCTCTCACACTAAGCCCTCAGAATGTACATTTAAGTGCACTCACTCGAGCACTAGTCCTTCAGAATGCGCCCGTAAAGTGCATTTCCTGGCATTCCTCCCCAAGAATGCACTCAGTTGCACTTACTTATACTCTAATCCCACGGAAAGTACTATCGAGTGCACTTATTCAAACATTATTCCCTAAGAATGGAGGGTTGAGTGCACTTACGGACAGTACTCTCAGAAGTGACAGTCAGGCACACTTACCCATGCACTAATCCATCAGAATATAATTTAAAAGGCAATTACTCACAAACAAACACCTCATCCAGTACAGTCAAGGGCAATTAATCTCATAAAATCACACCAGATATTATAGTAAAGTGCACTTCATATCACTCTCTTCCCCCAGAACACATACAGTGGGGCGGACTTACTCTCAAACAGCTCTCTGAGCTACATCAACAGATGCAGGTTTGTTTTCAGATGCAGACCTCTCAGAGTTTCACAATGTCAGGGCATAATTTGGCTTCCATTGAAGTCATCTCTAAGACACAATTTCACATTTGGCAGCTTTTACAGATTTTACGATGTAAAATAGAAATGGTCACCTTTTGCAAGAAGCATATTCATTTTTGAGGCTATTTTTACAGTCTAAAAATGTGGATGCACAAAAACACACATACTGTACACATACACACACCTCCAAACCTACACACATACACTACACACACACACTCACAGAAACACATACACACACCTCCAAACCTGCACACATACACTACACACACACACTCACAGAAACACATACACACACCTCCAAACCTACACACATACACTACACACACATTCACAGAAACACACATACTGTACACATACACACACCTCCAAACCTACACACATACACTACACACACACACTCACAGAAACACACACACACATACACCCATGAACACACACGCACCCACAACACACACACGCAAACACACATGTACACACACACCCACAGGAACACACTCACACACCCCCACCCCACACACACTCACACACACACACACACACACACACACAAACACACATGCATGCACACACACCCACAGAAACACACACACACACACACACACACACACTCACACACCCCCCCCCCCCACACATACACACACACACACACACACACACACACGTGCGCGCACACACACACACACCCCTCCCCACACACACACACTCAGCGAGAGAAAGCGGTGAGCGAGGCGCAGCGCTGTCGGGCTGGTAGGTCAGCGGACGGCTCACAGCTGGGTTTTCAGTGCGTTCTGTCTGTCCTCACGTCTGCTCCTCTCTTCCCCGTGTCCCCGCTTTACTGCTCATCACAACGTGAGTTACGGTCCAGATTGGGACCAAAGAAAACAAGGTTTATAAAACCAGACCACGTTCGCCTGCAGCCCCTGGCACGAGCATCAATTATTCATCGACACATTATATATTATTTATGCCAACTCCGGGTATCAAAAGCAATGCATCGCTTCAAATTTCTTTTACATATAATCAAAACAACTACATACTGTACACCATTAATTATCCATACCACTTGCTCTACGACTGACCTTCCAGCTCTTCAGACAATTCTGAAATAAACCAAAACGTATTATTGTACACAAAAACCTTCCTGGATTAAAATGCGATTGGGGATGCTCTTTTGTTCCCTTCTTAATCGTGATACACATTTTCAAGACCTTAAATTTGTACACCAGAGGCAGAGGATTTCAATTTCAATAATTTCAATATCTGGGCATGTCATAGGTGCACACATCAAGAACTTTAGTTCTTTTTGACAGTAATGGGAAATAATGGGAGAGAATGTTCATCAATCGGGCCAAATTCTAGTGGCCACAGAGGCATTTAGGATTAAAAATTCAGTGTTTCCTAATCAAGAAAAATGATCAGATCCATGACCAGAGGGTGTATTTGTATATATTGTATACTGTACAACTGTTGTAATGTTACAATTTTTTTTAACATACACATAAGCGCACAGAACACTAAATCTGAGAGAGCTTTCGATTGAATCCAAGCTCTTGTATTCTGTAAGAAAACTATTCACTATATGATCTCGTGATTTTATGATTTATGAGTGTTGAGGATTAATGTTTCTCTGATGAACACTGCCGCTACATCAAAGCGTGAGCAGTTCGGCAGCTCCCTCACATTCCCTCGCGTATCCCCCTCTCCGGCTTGCCTACTCAACACTACCCAGCACGCTCCCGCGTTCATCATCCCACGCGACGTAACCCAGCGTGCCCCCCCGTGATTAACATTTGCCACCGGCGACGCGTACTTTCCAGTTCAGCGTTTCTTACACTACATTACCCAGCGGTCCCCTGTTATCGGCCCGCCGTGTGCACATTAGCCACCAGCCAATCAATCTCAGGGAAAAAAAAAAACTGTTAAAAGTTTGAAACGGCGCTGTGGGTCGATGAGTAACGGCAGCACCGGGGGGGGGGGGGGGGGGGGTGAGAAGGTGAGGATGTAAGGTTTTGACGGGGTGACAGAAAGTGACAGGACACACACCTGTGCCCTCTTCGGCAGATAAATTCAAACAGACCGGGCCGGCGGATCGGCGGCCAGGGTCACAGAGACTTTCCGTTAGGATCAAAGAGAGGGAGACCTCGGAGCCCCGCAGCGGGGGGGGGGGGGGGGGGGGGGGGAGCGAGCGGCTCGTACCGCCGTCCCACACATTAACCGCGCTCATCGGAAGCACACATGAGGAAGCACACACGAGGAAGCACAACGATCAAAGCTGCTGTGCGATATTTCATTAAAGGGATTTTTAAGGAACGGACACACAAACGCACACACTCGCACGCACACACGCGTACACGCACGCACGCACACACTCGCACACAAACACACACATACATACATACAGACACGCACACGCATACAGTACACACACACGCACGCTCGCGCACACACACACACAAACACACAATTACATGAATTTACATCGACGGGAAAACAGATCTATAATAATCATCCTATTTAACGGAATGAAACGTTGATTCTCATTTGGGCAACGTCTGATAATTGATGCTTTTAAATACGCACGTTGCCCTGGGGTGAGAGTCAAACACAGGAAGCGGGATGTGAGGTAATGGAAGCGGTCATCGCAGACAAAGCCGAGGCCATGGTTAGACTGGCCCCAATCAGATTCCGCTTCACATCGGCTCCGCTGTTTGTCTGACTATCCACGCGTGAAAATAAAAAAAAACAAAAAGCGCCTTGTTTCGGCAACCGATTCGCGGCAGGTCTGTGTCGGTTAGCGCCGGTCTCAACAAACGCGGAGATGAGGTCCGGGTTCGGGTCGCGCCGGTCGCAAACAGAGCTGTTTCCTTGTTATGAAAATGAGGGGGTGGCAATTTCTACAGCACATCAATCGGAACATTTTCTCAAGTTGAAAATTGGTATGTGTGTAATAGGAGCTAGTGATTTAATTTGGGGGAAAATTACTTATTAAATGCTGAGCGGGGAGAAAATTACACACAGCACACATCGCTGCCTGTCACAGCACAAATTAACACCCGGGCTCGTTTACACCGTGTTTATTAGAGGGTCGGGAACCAACTTTGCGAGTTATTAAAAATTACTCAGGACTTCTTTCCTGTCTCATCTGAGGAAAATACGCAGAGCCGGCTGCAGTGTAGCACTTTAATAATCTACATCAGGGCGCACAGCTTCTGCCTGTAGGGTAAGAGTGTTTGCTCATTTGCATTGTGTTCGAGCCTGTGACTGGCAGAAGGTCTCCACCGACCAAAGACCCACAGCCCCCCCCCCCCCCTTCCAACCCCAACCACCCCCCCCCCCCCCCCCCCCCCGGGACTGGAGTTCCGCACCCCTGCTTCACACAGAGCGGTGGCGGAGTTGTCACATTTCCCCAGTGCCGAGACAGTAGTGTTTGTGTCAGCTGGTCATCAGATCAGTTTTGCTGATTCAATCAGTCTGGCTGGGAAAGCTCCATGAATCTGCTGATTTCCCATGAACACGAGCTGGAGATTGACTCGTGGCACAATGCTAGCCTCGGGCAACTGTTTCGCTGTTTTCTTGAACGGGTCGACGATATGAAGAGAGTTCTTCAAATGCATCTCAGGGACCCAGAGACATCACCGCGTGCTGGGTATCTTCCCCGGTGATGCTCTGCCAGGCCCGTACCACAGCCATTTTCAGTTCCCGTTTGTTTCTAGGGCATTTTGCCTTCAGTCTTGTCTTCAGCCAGTGAAATGCATGTTCATTTGGATTCAAGACATCTGATTGACTTGGACGGTCGAGAAAATTACACTTTTTGGTCCTGAAAAACTTGTGTGTTTGGGGTCACTGCTGTAAAGTGAAGTGCCATCCAATGAGTTCTGAGACATTTGGCTGGATCTGAGCAGATAAGATGTTTCTGTACACTTCAGAATTCATCCTGCTGCTGCTGTCTGCAGTCATGCCATCAATTAAGACGAGTGAGCCAGTTCCAGTGGCAGCCATACATGCTTAAGCCATAACACTACCTCCACAGATGGAGGGTGCTTTAGATTATGCACAGTTCCTTTCTTTTTCCATACTTTGCTCTTCCAAATTCCGATTAATACACATCTCATCTGTCCATAAGACTTTGCTCCAGAGCAGAACATTATTTTATGTACCTTTTTCTTCTTTTTTTTTAGCAAACTCTAACTTGGCCATTCTGTTCTTAAAGCTTACCAATGGTTTTCATCTGAACCCTCTGAGGTTATTCTGGTGTAGTCTTATCATTATGGAGGTCTTTGACACATCTACATCTACCTACATCACACTCATCTACCTACATCCTGTAGAGTGTTCTTGATCTGTTTTGTTGAAAAGGGTTTTTGACATAAAGACACACAGCTGGCCAAGAAACAGCTGAGCAGCCAATTTTCCAATTACAATGACTTTTGCTCCCCTAAAAAAGGGGACTGTGAATAAAAAGTATCACCTGATATGGATGTAAATACCCTCAAATTAAAGCTTAACCTCATATCCAGTTTTTCATTTCAAATCCAATGTGGTGGAGTACAGAGCCAAAACTTTAAAAAATGTGTCACTGTCCTTACGGACTGCTGTCGCTTTAAAAAGTTGGCGAAAAATGGTGTTTTCATGATTTTTTTGTGGGTCACAAAACATTCTTGATATTGTTTATTTTTTTTTTTCCACCCTGCGGGACAGTGATCTGGTCCAATTTACAACGTGTGGAAAGTTCTGAATCGGGGGTGATAAAAAAGAGGAAGAAAGAAAGGTCGTAAAACTTCGCCATAACCGTGTTGCTCACCCCAGCTTTACTGCCGCGTTGTAAAATGTCCCAATAACGTTTTGTGCTGGCTCTGTTTGTGTTTTCAGCCCCTCCGTCCTCCTCCCTCCTCCCCGGGGAGGGCGCGCTCCTTAAAACCGCGGTCCTGGACGGGTCGGCGGCGGCGGCGTCTGCACTTTTCCCCGGCAGCCTGTCAGTCAGCGGCCAATTAAGTCGCCGGAAACGAAACGAAAAAAAAAAAAAAAAGAAATGTGTGGACTGGACAGTTTAGCCGATCGATTAAAAGAGTCCCCCGCGCCCAAGCGCTTTTAGCGGTCAGACGCGCAGAAAGTGCGCGGGAGCTGCGGCCCTCCAGGATTTCAAAATGGCCGCTCCGGAGCCTGAAGACCGCCAGGAGTCCCGCTCTCTCTCTCTCTCTCCGCTCTCTCTCCACCCGGCCCGGCGCGCGACGGCGGAGCTAGGCGGTCGGACTCGTCTCTCCCCGCCCGGCTCCCCCGCCGAATCGGGGACAGCGCTTTTTCAGTTTTAAGGAGCCGCTGACAAGAATATCCGGATTAGAAGGGAGCGCAATAAAGGGAGAAGCGTCTTACGACACGCAGGACAGGAAAATAACATTGTAATTCGGAAAGGGAGAGAGAGAGAGACGGAGACGGAGACGGCGAAGCAAAGCGCCTAATTAAAGTCGGAGTGTGAGCCCCTCCAGCAGGGCCCGTAATCCCTCACGATGACAGGACGAGCGCAACGTTCTCAATCCTCCCCCAATTACAGAGCACAGGTCAAATGGCACAATTACCAAACAAAGCTGAAGACACAAAGCTAGGAACAGCCTCAGTGACTGACAGCTGGGTATCCGAGTAACGAGCAAACTGCTCCAGGCTCCCGTACACACCGCCTCACTGTTCCTTCAGGTGAAAAGCTTCATCTCCTCCCGTTTATAGTGGCATACGGCTATCACCTGTATGGATGCGTTAGCGCTAACCAGTATCACACGGTAGCATGTTCAGAGTTAATTAAACTCCAACAACATTTACTTTGTATGAGTCCAAGCTGGGTGAACCTAATCTATAGGAGTAAAATGTATTCTATCAGAGTAGATTTCACAATGGAATTTACACCGTGTACTGTACCTAGTTTTTGACCACCGTACACAACGGGTACTGTTCATTCAGCACCGAACATACTTCAGCAGACCAGAGCCTGTAGAGGAGGAGTGCTGATCTCAGGTCAGTGCGGTGCTTCGCCTCATAATGGATAAAGTGAGGACGCGGACAAAGGAGGCCTGATCTTGAGTCAGCGCCGGAGTGCTGCCGATCCGTCCCAGCCCACGCATTCCGAGCGAATGCGTTTTCTTTGACCCGCCGTCTAATAACCACGTAGACTGGCATGTGTTTGCACATAGACTTCAAAGACGTCTCACATACGCCTAAACAACCGCATACGTACTGCAGCTAGCTCGCTGAAATTAGCGAGCTAAGTGCTTCATTTGATGGATATGAATGTCAAAGTAGAGATATACAGTAATTTCTTTTGAGTGAAGGGTAGCCATTACAGCCAATGCCAGTGAGTAGGGTGGTCTGGTAACACAGCAGCCATTAAATCAACTCATTTGTGCATTTTACTCTGATGGAATACATAAAATACCAGCTGGACTCATATAAACTTAAGAGTTGAATTTACATACAGCGTTTCACTGTGCGGCGCCCAGCAGAACCCTAAGGGAACCTGACTTGTGAGGCAGAGAGCAGGTTTCATTCCACGGTGTCAGCACGACAGAGCCAGGTCTTCTGTGGGTGTCAAACCACAGCCACAGCAGGGCACTCCGCAACAGAAGAGGGGCACTCAGCCAAGGTCCTCAACCAAGGGAGCTAACTGCAGTCTTACTGCTTCCAGAGGGGTCACAGTCTGGAGAGGCCTTTCACACGAAAATGTTCACCTCGCTGAACTCCGCAAGGGGAATACATACACCCAGATAGAGCGGCCTGTTGGTGCCAGCCCTGACCACAGCAGCTAATGCAGCTGATAGTTATGCACGTTCTCCACTTCTGCGGCTACGTTCGTCTCGCCGGAACAAACACGTCTGGAGAAGCTGCTCAGGGATAAAACAGCAGCGTGGGCTCCTCAGAGACCGCAGCCTGCAGCCCGTCCGGTCTCTGCTTCACAGCGACGCGACCCTCTGGCGTGGGGACCCTCCAGCAGCCTGCTTCTAATTCACCCCCCCCCCCACCCCACCCCACCCGAATGGCCGCATTCTGGATCCGCAGTCCGGTCTCCAGGTCGCCTGGCGCCCAGTGATTAAATAACCCGCGGTAATGGTGATTTAAAAGCCTCGTTAATCTTCGCTGTCATCATGAATATGTATGCTTATGAACTAAATTATTTATCTCGGCGGGGAAAAAAAAAAAAAAAAAAAAACTCCTGGCGGATGCCGCCCCGCACCATTAATTAACGTTCTAGATTTTTCTTCCCTTCCTGTTTTCGGATCTACGAGATGAAACAAAGGGGGGGGGGGGGGGGGAGGGGGGGGAAAG
>NC_049205.1:18922486-18924986 GCF_013347855.1 Anguilla anguilla | reverse complement strand
CCGAGCGCGGAGAGGCAATGTGTCCCGGGGACCCGGGGAATCGCGGTAACGGACGGCGGGGTTCGCCGACGCTTTTAAAATGTTAAATTGCACCTCGGTCGCGCTTTGACGACTCACAATTAAGCGGCGCCGGCGGTGTTATCGGACACGCTAGCGCCGCCGCGATCTGCTGCGCTTTTTGTTTTTGAAAGCAACTTTGTCGGGCGGGGTCAGAGAGCGCTGAGCCGGCACCGCACAGCCTGGCGGTTCAGCGCGGCGCTAAACGGCAGTCGCGTCGCTGCTTTTCGTCTCGCGGGAACTGCGGGAGGTCTGGGACTCTTTGCGAGAACGCGACCGGCTTCGCTCTTGTGTAACGCGTCCCCAAACTTCAGACGATGTCACAGTAAGCATATATCAGCGTTGGGACGGAATTCCATTTCAATTCAGAATATTATTCAGTTAAGCTGAATTAATGAATTGAGAGCTGTCCATGATGTTTGACGAGTATTTAATGATGAGCATTAACCGAATTTCAATTATGTTTTTGTATTGAATGACCTTGACCACAGCTTTTGAACATTGCATACATAACTGCATGTGAGCTCTAACCACGTGAGTTTGGACAACAAGGTTATCACTACAGGAATTGTGTCCTTTGTGTGATTTTGGAACATTTTTAATTTCGGTTCGTTTGTTTCTTCTTCTTTTCTTTTCTGGAATGCCCAGGTAGCAAAGCCTGCTTTTTGAGGTGGGTACCGGATCCCTCCCTCAGTCCCTCTCTCTGCAGGTGATGCTCTAGCCAATCGGATGCCGCGTCCTCCTGTGGCTCGGCCAATCGGCCGGCCCGTCCCTGTCCATCCTCTCTGCCGATCCGCGAAAAAGCGAGAGGGATCCTTCCAACTCCCTGCGCTCCCCTGTAGCGCGTCTCCCCTGCCCCTCCCGCCCTGCTGCTGTTTTCATAATGGCCCGACTCTAACACTCCTCTCCTCCTCATCCCCCTCCCTCTCCCCTCCCCTCTCCCGCTCACACTCTCCATGGCGATGACAGAAGACACACAGAGACCGCGCGGACTTTACGACTCGTCAAGTTCCTTTCCATTAACATCCAATTAACGTTAATTTTCCATGTAATTAAACTTAATTAGAAAATAATGTTTGACATTGCAGCCTAAGAAGAAGCAGAAGAAGAATAAAAAAAAAGGCAAAGCATGCCAAGAACACAGTGATGAGAACATGACTCGTTTGAAAAAAAGGGGGCTGTTTATTTTCTGTTTCGTTGTTTCCAGCTCTGCTCCTCCGGAGTCACCTTTTTATTGCTTAAGGTCAGACGTTGCCAACAGGCACCGCATAAATCCATTCTCCTGCTCAAGAACTCTGCCCGCTCGATATCATAAACATCCGCTGCATATGTATATTATAAAGTCCAGCTATTGATTCTATCCGCTAATGCGGTGTCATTAATATGCTGATTTACAGTGACCTTGTGAACATCCCCCGGACAGCATCAGTCAATCATCGTTAACCTACCGGATGAAATTATTCAATAAACTCCCGGCTCCTCTGTTTAATCCTGTAATGTAATATTTATACACGGCATTGAGTGAGTCATAGACTGGCACAGCTCACCTTCCAAAGGAAGCCAAAGGGGGAGGGGGGGTGGGGGGAGAGAGAGAGAGAGAGAGAGAGAGAGAGAGCAGCAAGAGGGACTTGCATTGCTTGCGTCTTGACTCCTTGTGGTGAACCTCCTAAGTGTACTTCCTTGCTCCCCCAACCCCAGTCACCCTCTGTGATTCTTAATTTCAAGCAAGAATATAACACATATATCACCTCAGCTAAACACTGGTGGCTTGGTGTAGTAGAACAGTGTAGCATAATGGTTGGGGAAGTGGGCTTTAAACTATGGGGTTACAGGTTTGATTCCCAGTGCATTCCCAGGGCAGTGCCATCGTACCCGTGAGCAAAGTATATAAACTGATTTGCCGCAGTAAACATGTATAAGTGGACTGCACGTGAAGGAGGTAAGCTATGTAAATTGATCTGGATCAGAGCCCCTGGTAAATATGTCAAATGTAAGCATATGTAAATGAACTGGCGTACAGCCTTCTGCGGCGGCGGGCTCTGCTATCGCTACAAGCTGTGCTTGATTTGTGCTGGACTTTTGACCCACCGTGGTTCGGGACCTCGGATGTCACGGTCAGCACTGCAAGGAGAATATTTTAATATGTACAAAGACTACAAATGTATTTTTATCCCGTTTAAATTCATCAGCTTTTTCGTGACATTGGCTCCTTTGGGCAATGTACACTTAGCACTAATTTGAGAGAATGCTCATGTTGTTTATACCTTAGTTGTGAATCATGCATATGACATCACTCTGAAACACTTCAGCTTGGAGTGCCATCTACCGAGTTTGAGCTCCGGCCCTTTGATATTTACAAAGTAAGCACGAGCCAAAATGGCTGCCTTTGTGCTTTACAAATGCAGTTTTATGCTGTAATAAGCAATAAGGAACAGAGAGAACA